>NW_028274812.1:146999906-147157692 GCF_037043125.1 Eumetopias jubatus
CTCGACAGCGCTATTGGTGTCTCCAAAGGGAAAATTTAAGGAAGGATATTTATAAGGTTTTCAGACCTGGGATGAGTGATTATGAAGTGAACCTTGCAAGACAGAGAATTGGTTGAGTTTGGGCAGAGCTTAAAAATAGTAGCTTTGGGTTGGTGGGCACAGCAAGGCCAAAGACTTGAAGGAAATCTTGATAAGTGAGCCGTTCAATTGATATTTCCTAGAGCAAGTAGCTAAGTTATTATTGCTTAATGTTGTTTAAAATAGGGATTGGAGCCTTGCAGATGCCGCTGCTCAGGAGTCACCAGCAGCGCCCAGCCATGGTCAACCCCACCACGTCCGTTGACATCACTGTGGAGGGCGAGCCCATGGGCTGTGTCTCTCTCCAGCGGTTTGCAGACAAATTCCAAAGACAGCAGAAAACTTGTGCTCGGGGCGCCTGCAGGGCTCAGTCAGTGAAACATCTGCCTTTGGCTCAGGGCATGACCTCAGGGTCCTGGGCTCAAGCTCCACATGGGGCTCCACACTCAGCAGGGAGTCTGCTTGTCCCTCTGCCTCTTTCCCTCCCCCTGCTCATGCTCTTTCTGTCAAATAAATAAATAAAATCTTTAAAAAAAAGGAAAAGAAGACTTCTGTGTTCTGAGCCCTGGGGAGAAAGGATTTGGTTATAAGTTTCCTGCTTTCACAAGATTATTTCGGGATTTATGTGCCAGGGTGGTGTCTTCACCCGCCACAATGGCACTTGCAGTAACTCCATGTGTGGGGAGAAGTTTAATGATGAGACTCTCATCCTGAAGCATATGGGCCTTGGCATCTCGTCCATGGCAAATGCTGGACCGAACATGAACGCTTCAGTTTTCCATCTGCACTGCCAAGACTGAGTGTGATGGCAAGTGTGGTCTCTGGCAAGGTGAGGGGGGCAGGACTATTGTGGACGCCATGGAGCTCTTTGGGTCCAGCAATGGCAAGACCAGCAAGAAGACCACCATTGCTGACTGTGGACAAACCTGATAAATTTGACTTGTGTTTTATCTTAACCACCAGACTATTCCTTCTGTAGCTCAGGAGAGCACCCCTGCATCCCCATCTGCTCAAAACATCCTGTGATCTCTGTGCTCTCTTGCTGCAGTTCTTTTTGTTTTTTAAGATTTTTATTTATTCATCTGAGACGCAGAGATACAGAGAGAAAGAGAGCATGAGCAGGGAGAGAGGCAGAGGGAGAGGGAGAAGCAGGCTCCTCGCTGAGGTGGGAGTCCGATGTGGGGCTCGATCCCAGGACCCCGGGACCATGACCCGATCCGAAGGCAGATGCTTAACCCTCTGAGCCACCCAGGCGCCCCATCTTGCTGCAGTTCTATGGGCTCCTTATTTTCCTTACTCCTCTGCAAGTCTAGCTGGATTGCAGAATTAGATTTATGACTACGAAATAAAAACTAAACAACAACAAAAAATAAAATAAAATGGGGAGTGGAAAGTGTGTCTGGGCTCAGTTTAAGGCAGGGACAGAAAATTATGGCTTTAGTGTTCCCCACACAATTCAACAGTTTGGTATATTCTGAGATTAGTCAGTCACAGTGAGGATGTAAAGCAGCTTGCTATTGATTCATGGGTTTCTTCTGTGTCTTCTTTGTAACAGCGCCCCTCTAAATGTCATAAATGTTTCTGGTTGTAGGACATAATCAGTCTTAGTAAGTGGGAGTTTTTAAACTCTATGTTTCACATTTTGAAGTCAAGTTGTATTTTATCCCAATTCCTTTACAGTTTCTGAAGCAGCCGCAGGATCATGCTCAGGTGTAACTGACAGAACTGTATCTCCACCATACTCCTGAAAGGTACTGACTGTATTAGTCCTTCCGGTTTAATAGCTGAAAGCGAGTGTTATAAATTAATAACTTCTTATGAGATTGAGTACATTATTTGGTGTTAAGTAGAAAAAGCTCCAGTAATTTCATCCTTGTTACCGTCCACAACTTTTCACCTCACATAGTCTCATAAATGTTATCTTGCAGGATATTAATGATGTTGGAAAGCCAAAATTATTTCATGTTTAATGTTAATTAAGTAATTAAGCAAATGTTAATTTATTAGACACTGCTGAAGACACAGTGCAGGGTAATTATCACGTTCTCTGCTCTCTGAAAACTACTAGGCCAGTGGGGGAGAAAACAGTAAGCACAAATTCACGTACAAATCCATAGGTACAATTTGCCATAACAACAATAGTACTAATAGCTAACATATGAATGTACTGCATGCCAGGAACTGTTTGAAGCTCTTCATATATTGTTTAATCCTCACCAGAAATATATGATTTAGTTCCTCTTACTGATATTTTTACAAATGAAAGAACGTGGCATAGAAAGGTTAAGTATGCTCTGATCCCCCAACTAGGTGGCAGAGTTGTGTTTGACTCCAGGCCACCTGGATCCAGAGTCCACCTTCTTAAACACCATCCTGTTCTGACTCTGTGAGTTCTCTTCATAAGTCCTATAACTGCTCGGTATAAAGCTATGACTACGAAGTATAAGTTGTAATAAGGTGTAGGTGTGGGCTGAGACATTATGATTAAGGGAATTAAATTGTTGATTTAAAGGATGAGGTGGCATTATTCAACTACAGAAGCAGAGAGAAAATGAGTACAGTTTTAGAGAAAAATAAGTTTCAAGAAGAGGAGGTGGGAAAAAGGTTTACCTATCAAAGAACTTGGACACAGGTAGTATGGGTTCAGTGGCAAGAGAGGTGACGTTGGGGGAGTAGGTAGGAATCACATCACACAGGACTCAGAAGACAAGTAAGGAGCTTATATTTCAAGTATAACAGAAAGCCGTTGAAATGCTATATGCACAGGGATAACATGATAATAATGCATCTGTAAATATCACTCCAGTTGCAGTGTGGAGACACTCCCAACGTATGGATGTGGGCTCCAAGAAATTTATATCGGGGTATTAAAGAGTAGAATTGACATCTTTTCAGGATCAGCTCCAGGGGTCGAAGGACTGTTTTTCTCATTTTGCTGACTTCCAGGGACAAAGCCCTCAACGCACCCTGACCTGGATATCTAAGAGAGCCTGAAGTCTCACTCAAGTCATCCATCTGCTTGTTTCAACAGTTAGCTCTGGCAGGTAGAGTAGATATGTTGAGGTTAAGAGCAGAGGTAAAATGTTAAATTAGTAACTTTCCAAGAATTCTCTTTAGTTTTTCAACAAAATGACACAGAAAGGTTGACATTAAATGGTTTCAAAGGCACATCAAACATATGCAAAATAATAATAATAATAATGATAATAATAATAATAATAATAAAAGAGTCCAAATATAGCAGCAGACAAGTTTAAATTAAGATTCAAAACATTGAACAAGATAACAAAGGACATTTGTGGCAATGGGTTTTCTTTCTTTCTTTTTAAAAGGTTTATTTATTTATTTTAGAGAGAGAGCAGGGGGAGGGACAGAGGCAGAGGGAGAGAATCTCAAGCAGATACCCCACTGAGCACAAAGCCCGACATGGAGCTTGATCTCATGACCTGAGCCAAAACCAAGAGTTGGGCACTTAACCGACTGTACCACTCAGCCACCCTGTGATGGCATTTTCTATATACAATAAAGATGTGCAATGAAATCATTTAGCATCAATTTCATGAGTTACACTATAAGAATTTAAAAGAGGAAGTAACATGGAAACATTCTCAGTAAGAAAATTCAACTGAACCTGAATACTCATTGACAAATTAAACAGACCAAACTAAGAGAGAGATCCAATCATTTAAAATGTGAATCCAGGGATGCCTGGGTGGTACAGTTGGTTAAGCAACCGACTCTTGGTTTCAGCTCAGGTCATGATCTCAGGGTCGTGAGATCGAGTCCCGTGTCAGACTCCATGCTCTCTGCTTGAGATTCTCTCCTTCTCCCTCTGCCCCCTCCCAATTGTGCTCTCTCTCTAAAATAAATAAATAGATAGAGAATAAATCTTTAAATAAAATAAAATGTGGATCCAGATTATAAATTTAAATATTTATAGGCTAAAAGCAAGCAGTAGAAAAGACAAATTAAAGTATAAATCAAGGAAATTGAAGGCAGGAAAACAATCAAGAAAGATTAATGAAATCAAAGGCTGAATAAATAAAACTGACAAACTTCTAGCCAGACTAGACAGAAAGACAGAGAGAGAGGACACAAGTTACCAATATCAGAAATGAAAGAGGGGTCATGAGCACTGACCTCAGGGACTTTAAATGGATAATAAAAGGGTACTATGAACAAATCTGGACCATGAATTTGATAAACTAGATGAAATGGACCAATTCCTTAAAAGAACAAACTAACAAAATTCAGATATGGATAAAGAGATAATCTGAATAACTATTTCAATTAAAGAAATTGAATCAATAATTAATACTTTCCCAAAGCATAAAGCAACAGACCCCACTGGCTACACTTGTAAATTCTACAAAATACTTACAAACTCATACCCATCTTCTACAACTTCCTCTAGAAAATTATAAGAAGCAGAAAAACTTCCTAACTTATCCTATGAGGCCAGCATTACCCTCACACCAAAACCAGGCAACACACATATATTTGCTCTCTCAACTCAGAGGGTCTAGAAGCATTGACGTCCCAAGGACTGTGAGCAAACCTCATACTCAAGTCTTGATTTCTAAGACTGGTCTCCAGTAAAAGGAACCTGGGCTTTCTGAAGAAATGGCCGATTTTAGGATTAAGGAAGGGAATATACAAGATAATCTTGGAGCATTTTATGGTACCAGACAGTAAGGAAGTACTCTAAGACAACACATGATGGGAATGTATTCAAAGTTGACATGGCAGGCAACTGAAAGAGCTCCCAATGGCCAAAGCTGTAGCAATTTGAGCAATGTATTGAGATATAACCCGAAATATAAAATAAATATGTGATCCATATTGATAAAATTAATGAAGACTAAATACATGGGAAGAATAGACATAGGTCTCATGCAGAAAAATTCTAAATAATCGGGCGCCTGGGTGGCTCAGTCGGTTGGGCGTCTGTCTTCGGCTCAGGTCATGATCCCAGTGTCTTGGGATCGAGTCCTGCATCCAGCTCCCCGCTCAGTGGGGAGTCTGCTTCTCCCTTGGCCCCTCCCCCTGCTCATGCTCTTTCTCTCTCTCACAAAAGTAAATAAAATCTTTAAAAAAAAAAAAAGAGGGGCACCTGGGTGGCTCAGTCAGTTAAGTGTCTGCCTTTGGCTCAGGTCATGATCCCAGCATCCAGGGATCAAGCCCCATATTGGGCTCCCTGCTCAGCGGGACGCCTGCCTCTCCCACTCCCCCTGCTTGTGTTCCCTCTATCACTGTGTCTCTCTCTGTCAAATAAATAACCTTACACCAGTTAGAATGGCAAAAATTGACAAGGCAAGAAACAACAAATGTTGGAGAGGTTGTGGAGAAAGGGGAACCCTCTTACACTGTTGGTGGGAATACAAGTTGGTACAGCCACTTTGGAAAACAGTGTGGAGGTGCCTCAAAAAATTAAAAATAGAGCTACCCTATGACCCAGCAATTGCACTACTGGGTATTTACCCCAAAGACACAGATGTAGTGAAAAGAGAGACCATATGCACCCCAATGTTCAAAGCAGCAATGTCCACAATAGCCCAACTGTGGAAAGAGCCAAGATGCCCTTCAACAGATGAATGGATAAAGAAGATGTGGTCCATATACACAATGGAATATTACTCAGCCATCAGAAAGGATGAATACCCAATTTTTACATCAACGTGGATGGGACTGGAGGAGATTATGCTAAGTGAAATAAGTCAAGGAGAGAAAGTCAATTATCATTTGGTTTCACTTACTTGTGGAGAATAAGGAATAGCAAGCATGGAGGATATTAGGAGAAGGAAGGGAAAAATGAAGGGGGGGAAATCAGAGGGAAAGATGAACCATGAGAGACGATGGACTCTGAGAAACAAACCGAGGGTTTTAGAGGGGAGGGGGTTGAGGGTATGGGTTAACCCAGTAATGGGTATTAAGGAGGGCACATACTGCATGGAGCATTGGGTGTTATATGAAAACAATGGATCGTGGATCACCACATCAAAAACTAATGCTGTATTGTATGGTGACTAACATAACATAATAAAATTAAATTAAAAAAAACAAAAGAAAAATTCTAAATTATGTGAATACTCCACCCTCAAGGAGGTGGAGTCACAACTCTTACTCTCTAACTCTGATATTCACACAGGATCTTCTCCCCAAGTGTATGGAAGTTATGCAAAAGGGGAAAAGGGTAACTTTACAGTGGAGAAATCTGACAAATACACCTCAGCCAGGTAATCCAGAGCAGCATCGACAGGGTAAGTCATGTTGATAGGATGTACCCTCGATAGGATTTCATGAGAATAGCACTTTATCTGCCTGTGTTTCCTCCTGGAAACATACAATCTCAGTTTAATTATAAGGAAAAAAATCAGACAAATATAAATGGAGGGACAGAAACCCTTCGAACTGTGGAGGTCATCAAAGACAAGGAAAGTCTGAGAAACTCACAACCAAGAAAAGTCTAAGGCAATACGATGACTAGATATAAACATAACACTAAATAGTGTGGTGTGCTGGATACGATCATGCAGCAGAAAAAGGACATTAGATAGGTCAATTTAGTGGCGGGAAAATCGGGTCCTGAGGCTGCGTATTTCTGTCCCAGGCAATTCCTCTTCGCGCCAGTCAGAATGGAGAAGCAACCCGGAGAGCAAGCGGCCACCGAGCCCGCGGACTCCGGAGCGGGGGCAGGGAAGGCGGGCCACCATGGGTCGCCGGCGCCCAGATGGCGCGTCCAGAGGACCGCTTGACCCTGCTGCTCAGGCTGAGAACCCAGACAAAACAACAACTCTTGGAATATAAATCAGTGGTTGATGCAAATGAAGAAAAAACTCCAGAACAAATTATGCAAGATAAGCAAATTGCAGCTAAAATTGAAGACCTAGAAAATGAAACTGAAGATGTGAAAATTGCTTTTGAAATAAAAAAGCTTTTGCATTAGACAGGATGCAACTTTCGAGTGCACTTAAAAAAAACCTGGAGAAAATTAACCCCAAGACTAGTGTGCTCATGGATAACATGAAACACGTATTAAAGCTAAACAAATTAATAATGAAATCACACCAGGAATTTTGGGATTTGGAGGAAAAACTACTTGATGTTAGAAAGAAGAGATTACAATTAAAACAAGCTTCAGAAAGTAAGCTTTTAGAAATCCAGACTGAAAAGAACAAACAGAAAGATGATTTGGCCAATATGGAAAATTCAGACGAGATCAAGACCATACAACAAAACCTGCAGACGGAGATACAAATTATGACAGTTATTCAACATGTGTTTCAGAACCTCATTTTAGGAAGTAAAGCCAATTGGGCAAAGGATTCTGCCTTTAAGGAAACTGTTCTACAGCTTGAGAAGAATCTCACCATGATCTAATAAGAATTGTTTTGTTATTTTTTGTTTCAGTCTTTAATGTGTCATTTAAATAGCAAATTTAAAGTAAAATTTTTATTTAGTATTTTTGGAACTAATATTGCAAAGTTTTTGTAGCTTAACACTATAACATGGAATTTGTTCTGTCAACTATATTAATTAAAGTGACTGGCATTTTCTAAAAGAATCTGAAAGTCTTAGCCTTGCAAGGGCCCCAAAAGACATCTAATCTAGCTTTCCACTGAACGTGGACATTTTTTCTACAACATTTCTGGCAGTCCCAGCTCTCATTTGGAATACTTCTTTTTTCTTTTTCTTTTTTCATTTCTCTTTCTTCTTTTCCTTTTCTTTCTTTCTTTCTTCTTTCTTTCTTCCTTTCTTTCTTCTTTCTTTCTTGTTTCAGGTTTTTATTTAAATTCCAGTTAGTTAATGTACAGTGTAATATTAGTTTCAGGAGTAGAATTTAGTGATTCATCACTTACATATGACACTGCAGTGCTAATCACAAGTGTCTTCAATACCCATCACCCATTTAACCCATCCCTCCACCCCCCATTATTTGGAATACTTTTGTGCATTTGTCAGTGAACTAAAATATTAGAAAAATTAGAAAAGGGTATCCACATCTTGATGTTTTTTCAACTATCAGTTGTATTTTATTGAAATAAATCTCATTTTAGTTTTATCTCAAAAAAAAGGACATTAGATAAAACTGAGCAAAACATGGACTTTAGCTAATACCAATGTATCAATATTGGCTTCTTAATTGTGACAAATGTATTATACTAATATGTTTGTAATAGGGGAATGGATATTAGCTATTTGGAAACTTTCTGTACTATCTTTACAATATTTCTGTAAATCTAAAACTGTTCTAAAAGAAAATTTATTTAAAAATTTACAGGTTAAAACAGAATACACATTTGTCTTAAATACCTATGGAGCATTTGCCAGAAGTACCCATGTGTTAGACCATAAAGAACATTTTAATTAATTCTAAAAAGCAGGAATATTAAGAGACATAGTTTTCTGATCACAATAAGAAGTAAAACCTAACATCAAATCTTGAAAGCAAACAGACATAATCCATACCTAGAATTTTCTACAAAGGCTATGAATGTATTAATTTTACCAATTATAAAACATTTAGAAAATACTGACAAAATACTAAATATTATTTTCTGGAATTTTTCAAAATCAGTGCTTACATGAAATTCATAGCCTCAAATAGTTAAGGAAGAAGATAGTAAGATTGTATTTTATACTTCATTTCTAGGATTATTCTGCTTTTTTATTTTTTAATTTGCTTTTTTGGTTTTTTCATCTCTCATTTTATATTTTCCTGGGCTTTTTTTTTTTAGTGTGTGTACATTTTTTTTCAGTTTCAAATAAATAAATCTTTCCTATACTTCTCTAAAGCATATTCTCTAGAGTATATTTAACCCCTTTTATAATATCTTCTCTGTAGTGTATCATGATACAGGTTACTTCTGTTTTGGAAGAATACATTTTGTTTCTGTATTACTGCAAGTCAACCATCGAATAACTAAATTAAACGTTGGAGAATAGCATTTCTTTTATTATATAACAATTAACAATTCTGTCTTCTCTGTTACCAACATACATCAAGGATTTTCAATTACATTGTTGAAATATCTCTTAAACTGTTTCTTTTCTTTTATTCCCATTCTATTAATTACTTCATACCCTATGTTAACAGGAAGACTGAACTGTGCCTCCTACATGGTATTAACATATAATCCCCTCTACAGGGCACCTGGGTGGTTCAGTCAGTTAAGCGTCTGCCTTCGGCTCAGGTCATGATCCCGGGGTCCTGGGATCGAGTCCCACATTGGGCTCCTTGCTGAGCAAGGAGCCTGCTTCTCCCTCTGCCTGCCTCTGTCTCTCTCTCTCTCTGATAAATAAATAAAATTAAAACAAAACATATAATCCGTTCTAGCATACACCTCACAGTACCACTACAATTCATTCTTATAGGGGAAATATGGTAAATTATTGTTTGAATTTGCATCATATTGATTACCATTGAATTTGAAAATCTTCATATATTTTATTGGCTAACAGAATTTTCTCATCTGTGAATCATAATTAATATATTTTTCCATTTCCATTGATATTTATATTTTTCCTACTGGATCAAATGGTTACTTTACCTACTCGGGATTCTAAACTCCATACAGTTTATTTTTTAATTTTTAAAAAAGATTTATTTATTTCTTTAGAGAGAGAACATGTGCACCCACATGTACCAGTGGGGGGAGGGGCAGGCGGGGAGGGAGAGAGAGAATCTCAAGCAGACTCCCCACTGAGTGCTGAGCCCAATTCAGGACTCAGTCTCATGACCCATGAGATCATGACCTGAGCCAAAACCAAGAGTTGGACGCCCAGCTGACTGAGCCACCCAGGCACCCAAGTTTATTTTACTGTTAAGTATTTTCTCCTATTGTTCTTTTTAAAGGTTTTTATTAATAAAATATTTTTTGTACTGAGTTTATAAAGCAATGTAATGATATTTATTAATGTGATACTATAATATAATAAGAAATATATATATTTTTATCTTTGTCCCTGGTCAGAAGCACACGTGATAGCTTGGGACTTGCAATTTATGTCTGAAGTAGGGTAGTCCGGTGGGACTGAGCCTTTAACTTGTGGAATCAGACCCTAACTCCAAGTAGACAGTGTCAGATCTGAGATGAATTGAAGGACACCCAGCTGGTGTTAGAGAATTGGTCAGTGTAGAGGAAAAAAACCACATATCTGGTCACAGAACGGTTCTGTGAATGGAATGAGTAGGAAAAAAGTTTTCCTCTAGTTGATGTAGAAGGGTTTTCCTTCTCAACTGATCAGTTTCTTTGTGACTTTTGTTTTTTGCATTTTGTTTGATAAAGCTTTCTTTCCTCCAAAATCATGAAGATATTCTGATATGTATTCCTTTAAAGTTTTATAGGTTAAAAACTGAATTATTAAACCATCTGAAATTTTCTGAGTATTGAAAGACACACTTCTAAATTTCCTTTATTTTCCAAAATAGCCCATTTCTGCAAATGCTAATTATTGAATATCCCCTTCTTTATTGTGTACTAAAATCAACATAGCACTTGTCTGTGTGGATACTTGATTCTGTTCTATTGATCTGCTTGCCTGTTTTTATGTTAACATCACAATTTTAAATATTACAAATGAATTGTGGGCCAAGTCCCTTTTTTGTTCTTCTCTTCAAGTGTGGTTGATCACTCCTCCATAATTACTTTTTAAATACAGTTTAAATTTAGTTTGTTAAGGATTTTGAAATGGAAAAAAGTACACTAAGTAGAAATGAAGGAAATGTGAATAAAGTATGGACTTCAGTTAATAATAATGTAAATATATTAGTTTGTTAATTATGAGGAATATTCCATATTATTGTAAGGTATTAATAATAGAAGAGGGGTACCTGATGTCTCAGTCAGTTAAACACCTCTTGGTTTCCGGTTAGGTGCTCAGGTCATGATTTCAGGGTCTGTGGGCTCAGTGCTCAGAGCAGAGTCTGCTTGTCCCTCTCCCTCCTGCTCTGCCCCTCACTCTGCTCATGCGTGCACTCTCTCTCCTTCAAATAAATAAATAAATAATAAATAAATAAATAAAATCTTAAAAAAATAATAGATGAAACTGGATGTGGGCTATATGGGAATTCTCTGCACTATCTTTATAATTTTTCTGTAAGTTTAAAATTATTCTAAAATAAAATATTTATTAAAAAGTTAGGTTTTCCCATATATTAAAATATCCTAAAATGATTTTTTATTGAAACTTCCCTTTATAGTCTAAAACTAGTTTGTTGAGATTATTTTAAAATCTTATGATGATGTTTTATTGGGATGGAAATAAATTTATAAATTCATTTAAGAGAAATTAACTGTAAACTACTAAGGCTTCTCTTGCAAAAATACGGCATAATTCTGTAGTTACTCAAGACTTTGCTAAAGTTATTTTTCTTCATTATTTTCACTCTTCTTAACAGCATTTTCTTATTTAGTGTCCAATGGTTATTTCAGATTTGCAACAGCAAAAAAGTTTTGTCACTGGTTTTGCATGTGGCTCAATTTACCTTCCAAACGCTCATCAGTTCTAATAGTTTGAGTGCTAAATTTCTTGGGGTTTCAGGGATATCATCATAACACTAATCAACATCTTTATTATCTCAAGAATTTTCATTGTTTTATTCTTCTCTTACATATTTTCCTACCTGCAAAGCACACACAAGGCTAGGAGTGGCAGGTGCTTAGTGAAACTGTAGGGGACTTGCCAGGGCATGAATGTGTTACCTAACAGATAATGGAACAGAAATATAGACAAAGTTTGGATTCTCTGATAACATTGTTGACTCCTTCACCAAACCTGAACTGTATTTTTGTTTATGAGATAAATAAACATCTAATTGTTTAAGTCACTCTACTTGGGTTTTCTGGTAGCTTGCCTATCATTGTGTTCCCAACTCATGGACCATATACTCAAGATGCCAGTCATTAATGAATACTAAATTCAACAGAATACTTTTTGGTATCAACATGCTATATATACCAAGTGTAAATATACTTATAGGGAGGGAGGAGGGGAGAGAGAGAAGGTAAATTTTTTCATATTTATGTGGAAAGTATCCTATTGGTGGGAAATATCTGTCCCGTGATTTTTTTTTCACTTTAAACTGTAGATGTGGTAAATTATATTTTTAGATTTCATAATATTAAGCCTTCTTTGCTTTGTTGGAATAAACTCCATTTGTTCATATTATAAATTTATTTTTCTTCATACTGATTCTGTTTACTAAAATTTTATTTGGAATATTCTTTCTATGCTCACAGCTGAGCCTAACTTTTTTTCTTCTACTATCTTGGTCTGACAATAATATCAGGATGATTCCAGCCTTGTAAAATGACTTGAGTAGCTTTTCATAGTTTCTGATGGTTTGAAATGATTGTGGAAATTATGTGTTCTTTGAAAGTTTGATAAAATCATTAATAAAACCATCTGTGTGTCTTAGAGAAATAGATATTTATTACATTTCCAATTACTTCTATTGAATTATGTATTGAGTATTAACGTTTTCACATTGGGAGCCAATTTTGGTAAGTGTATTTCATGGAATATTGCTCATATTATCTAGTACATCACAGATTGAGATGGAGTTGAATAACATTCTCTAATACTTGTTTTAAAATCTTCATGTGTCTTTTTTTCATTCTTCTAATTCTCCTTCATGCTACTTTGTTAATTCTTTTTTCAAGATCATACTAACCAGTTACCCATTTTATGCATCTTTTGAACAGAAAATATTAGTTATATGGATTAACTATTTTTCATTTTGACCTTATTTCATCAATTTCTCCTTTAGTCTTCTTCTAGTCTTTCTTCTTTCATCCACTTTTCCTGTTATTTTCCTACCATTTTGAATTAAAACTTTAATTCATTTTTCCCATTTTGTTTGGTTTCTGTCAGCAGGATTTAATGCTATAAATCTTTCCTCTTTCCTTTGACCCTACACAACAGGTGTTCATATATAATGACTTGTTTTTCAATTTTAAATAGACTGCAACTTCAATTTTCATGTTCAAGCAACATTTATCCAAAAGTGTGCTTCCAATTCTTTTTTTTTTAAGATTTTATTTATTTATTTGAGAGAAAGAGCATGAGAAGGGGGAGGGTCAGAGGGAGAAGCAGACTCCCCGCTGAGCAGGGAGCCTGATGCGGGACTCGATCCCGGGACTCCAGGATCACGACCTGAGCCGAAGGCAGGCGCTCAACCAACTGAGCCACCCAGGCGCCCTGCTTCCAGTTCTCTTAGGTACATAGGTTCACAGTAGCAATAACCAGCTCAATGCTGGTGAGAGGAAGCCCCTATTGGGCCTATGTGTGGTGCTATTTATTGCCTCCTCTGTAGTTGATTTCTCGGGTGGTCATTAAATGTGATACAGAGATGCATACGTGGTGTGGCCACTCTTAGAGATCCACTCACATATTTATTTACTCCTTAGACCCTCTTGTCCTCAAATTTCCAATCTTGTTCCTCTCAGGTCCCTGATAAACCAGCCAAACCCACTCACCTTTGCCCAGGAATATAGTAGATCCTTACCTCAGACCTATGTTTTCTCAATATGAAGTGGATGACTAGGTGGTTGGCCTGAAGCTCTGCCCACTGGGAGGATTTCTTCTCACTGGTGTCTTTCTGAGACATCCTGGAGTGGTGGGAGGGTGGTTATAAATCAGCAACACTCTATTTTTGGCTCTCACCAACATACCAAGCTGGTTCATCTGTTAACCAGGTCTGTGTTTTCCTTCCTGTTTCAGGTGGTCCTAGTGAACCCCCCGCTACTGTATTGGTGTAAGTTGAGAGAGACGCATTGGTAAAACTAAAGTAAATGACACAGGGATCTGGACTACCTATTTTCCCCTAACTACTTTAAAATGTTATTGATGTGATAGAACTCTAAATCTTGTAGAGTTTATTTCCCACTCTCTGTGGTAAATGTATCCTAAAAAGCATCTAGAGTAGTTGCCACTTTCCTGATGACCTGGCCAGTTAACATAATGTCATCAATATGGTGAGGAGTATGATATTCTTCAGAATGTCCAGATAATCAAGGTCCTCTCAAGCTCTACTATATCAATGAGGACAAAAAATTAAAATATCTCTGAAATATATTGTAAATGTGTACTGTTGTCCACACCAAGTGAATCCAAACTGCCTCTAGTTGTCTGTATCATTGGGTCAATGAGTGTGTAATAATGACCAGCATGTATGTGGATCTGTTTTATTAACAATACCTTATCCAACACCACAGCTGCAATGGTGCTGCCATTTGGTGAACTTGCAATAAGCCACTGTCACCAATGACAATCCATCTGATGTTTGTAGGAGCCAGACTGGTGAATTGAATGGGGATATGATGGAAACTACTATCCCTATACCTTTAAGTCTTGGAGGGTGGCATTAATCTGCTGCTTCAGCTGTAATGTGATATTGATTCTGATATACTATTGTGGCTGGGAGTTGGGGGAAGTTTAATGGGCCTCCCTTTAGCCTTTTATACCACAATGGACCCCAGTCAACAAGTCAAGAACCAATGTGGGAGTTTCTGGGTTAATGAATACATGGAGATTTGGGGACAGTGGTGCCCTTGGAGAGGATGTGGAAGCTCCACACCATTTTCCCATACCCTACCCTATGCATCTCTTCCATCTGGCCATTCTGAGTTATATCCTTTTATAATCAGCCAGCAATATAGTAAGAAAAAAAAAAAAGAACCAATGTGAACCAATTCATCCCAGTTATGCTCTGGAGCATAGGAAATGACCACCATAAGATCCAAGGATCCACTGAACTCTGACAGGCACACTAATAGCTCCCCAAAGATGTCACTAGAATCTGTGAATGCTACCTTATGACAAAACGGATTTTGCAGACATGATTAGGGATATGGAGTTTGGGATGGGGAGATTATCCTGAATTATCTAGACTGGGCCCAATCTAATCACATGAGTTCTTAAAAGCAGAGGATTTTACCCAGCTGTGATCAGAAAGAGTGCAATGACAGAAAACTCAGGAAAACAACACAAGAAAGACTCAAATCGTGGCTTTGAAGATAGAGCAAGGGACCACAAGCCAAATAGTACAGGCAGCCTCTAGAGGCTAGAAACAGCAGGGACACAGGTTTCCTCCTGGAGCTCCAGAAAGGAATACAGCCCCATGGACACCTTGATTTTAGCCCAGTGACTCCCATGTTGGACTTCTGACTACAGAGCTCTCAGTTAATCAGCTTGTGGTGTTTCCAGCCACCAAGTTTGTGATGATTTGTAAAAGCCACAATATGAGACTAATACAGACCCATTTTGAGATGTACTTGGGCCAGGACTCCATTCATCAGTTGGCCAACATGTGTCTCCACTCTAACAGAGGGTCCACGATGGCATTTGTGTCTCTTGGTATCAATGTTATCTCGGCCCCCATAGCCAAAAATCCTTGAAAACTCTGAGAATTTCCTTTTTCCCATATGCAATCAATCTGGTAAGTTACCACAGTACCATTCAAGGAGGAACTGGGGAGATTGCTGCTGAAGCCCAGCCAGAGTTTATAAACACTGTGGCAGTGCACGTCTTTCCTCAGTGGGAACCGATCTCTTTCTAGTTCCGCGATCTCTCATTCTGTGTGCTAGCTCATATCTGGAAACTGGCAAAAGATTCTGATTTCACAAAGTGGAGGCAAATTGCCACAAATCCTTGTGGGTTAGGACCCCTTGCATAAATGGCTGAGTCCAGAGTTGGGACAAGAGAGGGATAAGAGAAATCTGGAATATCTTGTGTTAAAAAGCAAGAAAGTGGGCACCTGGGTGGCTCAGATGGTTAAGCGTCTGCCTTTGGCTCAGGTCATGATCCCAGGGTCCTGGGATAGAGTCCCGCATTGGGCTCCTGCTCAGCGGGGAGCCTGTTTCTCCCTCCGCCTCTCTCTCTCTGTCTCTTATGAATAAATAAATAAAATCTTAAAAAAAAAAAGCAAGAAAGTGTTCAAAGAATGATAGGGCCAGGTCAAAGGACACAGAACCATGGTTACATAAAATTTTAACAGTAGTAGAAGACAGGTGAAGGGCACATGAACTCTGTACTATGCAGCATCCCTTCTATAAATCTAAAATTATTTCAAAGTAAATGTTTCTTTTTTTTTCATTTTAAAGATTTTTATTTATTTATTTGAGAGGAGTGAAAGAGAGCATGAGGGGGGTGTAAAGGGCAGAGGGAGAGGCAGGCTCCAGCCGGGAGCCTAACAAGGAACTTGATTCCAGGACCCTGGGATCATGACCTCAGCCAAAGGGAAGCACTTAACTGACCAATCCACTCAGGTGCCCCACAAATGTTTCTTTAAAATGGACATAGAAGCCAGGCTGGAGGAGTTCCTGCAGTACAAATCTGAGATAATTTCAGCATATAAATAAATAATGATATTAATATATTGTAACCAATTGAATAAATAGGAATCCATATTGAATGGAAGAAAGAGGGAGCAGGGAGGGAAGGAAAGACAGAAGAAAGAGAGAAAAAGAGGAAGGAAGAAGAGTGATTTTTATTCCCTTAAGTAAAATGCTAACTAATAACTGTGGAAAGAACAGTGGAATTAGAAAATCATAGTTATAATTAATTCAGCCAAGAAACATTAATAAGTACTAAAGCAAGTGGAGAAAGTAATGAGGAATGGGATATTTACATTACTCCCCCATAAAATACGTCTAATTACTGCCGGAGTCCAGCTCCAGCAGGGGAGGTGTCCTCGAAGGAAAGGACGGCGTCAGCGAGTGAGGAGACACGGACACAGGATCAGGTTGTAAGCATCTCCTCCCGATAGCCTCGGAGGGACCTTATTTATACATTAGAATATTTCCTTGTTTTTTCCATTCTTTCATAACATGTGATTTTATTTTTTACATCTTATCACAATCATCTTAAATCATTTTGGATTTAAAAACAAAGGTACTAGACAGAGCGTGACTTGTGTGAGACAAAGCGTAACCTATCTGCTATTGGTGTGCTAATGCAGAAAAAGTTATATTTTTACTCTTGCTTAAAGATTATCTAAAGTTTATTCTTGCTCCCAAGGCAACTTACAATGTGTGCACCCTATCCTATCAAAGTAACATAGGGAGGTCCCTGTCCTGTGGGAATGACATGAGATTTTCCTTTCCTAGAATCCTGATGTTTCAGAGGTGCCTGAGGAATCTCATCAGTAGGGACTTTTACTGGGCCTGGATCCAACAACTCCCTTAAGCGAAACTTATTAAAGAACTCCGCGTTGCTCATGTTAGATGAATTACGGATTGGAAGACATTGGGTATTTTTACTTCTTGGCCCGTCGTCAGCCTTTTTGGAATCAGTTTCATTGTGATTGCTTACATAGGCATAACTAAATTTATAAATCATTTTATCATGAAACCCCAGAAAAAATCCCATGATTATAAAGATTGCCACAAATAAAATGACAGGAAGTAGCAGGAGCCAGCTGTGGAGTCTCCTGATTTTCAGGATTGTCCCCCATACTTGGACTTTGTCAAACAGCATGAGTAGCTTGGCTCGCGCCAAATTACAATAAGAAAGAGGAACTTTAAGTGGAGAAACCCAGAACATGCTACCTTAATCAAGTGATCAAAGTTCATATCACCTGTAATGAGCCAAATTGACATCTTGTGCTTTCCTGATAAGATGCAATGAGGACACAGCATCATCTCTATGATATTTTCTTTCTTTTTAAAAGATTTTATTTATTTATTTGAGAGACAGAGAGAGTGAGTGGGAGGGAGAAGGAGAGACCACCTGAAGCAAACTCCACGCTGAGTGCAGAGCCTGATGCAGGGCTTGATCCCATGACTGCAAGATCATAACCTGAGCTGATACCAAGGGTGGGAAGCTTAATCAACTGAGCCACCCAGGCACCCCGGTCTCTATGATATTTCTGCCAAAGATGTGTAAACTATCTAATCATAAGGCAATATCAGATAAGCTCATGTTGAGGAATTGGGCTTATTTTGTAATAACTATTCTGTACTCCTCAAAGGTATCAAAGTCATAGAAGTCAAGGAAAGACTGAGGGACTTTTCTGGACTGGAGACACTAAAGAGATATGGGAAATCAATGCAATACATGATCCTGGATTGGATCCTTTTGCTATAAGCAATATTAATAGGACAACAGTTAAAATTTGAATGGAGAGTGTGAATTAGGTCATAATAATATGTAAATGTAAGCATCATAATTTTATTTTATTTATTTTTTTAAAGATTTTATTTATTTATTTGATAGAGAGAGAGACAGCGAGACAGTGAGAGACGGAACACAAGCTGGGGGAGTGGGAGAGGGGAGGCAGGCTTCCCACTGAGCAGGGAGCCCGATGCGGGGCTCGATCCCAGGACCCCGGGATCATGACTTGAGCTGAAGGCAGATGCTTAACCCAGGTGCCCCATAAGCTTCATGATTTTAATGGTTGTATTATGGTTATATAAGAGAATGACCTTGTTTATAGGAAGTACACTAAGGTACTTGGGTATGATGGAGCAAACTATTCTCAAATAATGTAGGAAATAATGCAGGATTTGTACCAATCTTACAATTCTTCCGTAAGTTTGAAATCATGACAAAACTAAAAACAAACTTCTGGCACCTAAAAGAACATTAAATCCTTTGGGATAGTCTTAAGCTTGGCTAAGTCTCCTTAGCCTCAGAGGTGAGCTAAAGGAAATAGGGATCTCATTCAAAGTGAACACGAGGGCCCCCATGCTCAAACTCTTACGGAAGCACAGATCTGAGTCTTCTTATAGGTGTCCCACGGGTCTTCCTTTCCGGGCAAAGCAAACTTGTCTAATTGCTTCAATAGAACATACGTTCCCAAAGGCTTTAGTGAAGAGAGGAACACATTTTTAGTTCTCCACTCTGAGACATTCGGTAAGAATTTAAAGTATAAATGGTCTTTATTTGGCACGAGCCAAGCTACTCACGCTGTTTGACAAAGTCCAAGTATGCGGGACAATCCTGAAAATCAGGAGACTCCACAGCTGGCTCCTGCTACTTCCTTTCATTTTGTTTGTGTCAATCTTTATAATCATGGGATTTTTTTCTAGGGTTTCATGATAAATATAAATTTAGTTATGCCTATGCAAGCAATCATAATGAAACTGATTCCAAAAAGGCTGACGATGGGCCAAGAAGTAAAATTACCCAATGTCCTCCAATCTGTAATTCATCTAATATGAGCAACGCGGAGTTCTTTGATAAGCTTCGTTTAAGGGAGCTGTTGGATCCAGGCCCAGTAAACATTCCTATTGATGAGATTCCTCAGGCACCTCTGAAACATCAGGATTCTAGGAAAGGAGAATCTCGTGTCATTCCCACAGTACAGGGACCTCCCTATGTTGCATACAAAATAGGAGGCCACCTCTGGTACGCCCCTCGAGGCAAGCCCTGGTGTAGGATTAACTTCCTTACCCCTACTCCTCCCATTCCTTATAATGGAGTTGATGATGAGGACATGAACAAATGGTATGAGATTAAAGGGAAAAAGGGTGCGGGCATCATCTGTCAGCCTCTGTTAAAGATTAAGAGGAGTAGGGCGCCTGGGTGTCTCAGTCGTTAAGCATCTGCCTTCGGCTCAGGTCATGATCCCAGGGTCCTGGGATCGAGCCCCGCATCGGGCTCCCTGCTCGGCAGGAAGCCTGCTTCTCCCTCTCCCACTCCCCCTGCTTGTGTTCCCTCTCTTGCTGTGTCTCTCTCTGTCAAATAAATAAATAAAATCTTTAAAAAAAAAAAAGATTAAGAGGAGTAATCCTCCGTGGTGTCTATGGAGCAAGGACAAGAGATGAAAACATAGAGAAATGGAATAAGTACTTTGATAAGATAGGGTGCACACACTGTAAGCTGCCTTTGGAGAAAGAATAAACTTTAGATAAACCTTTAGGCAAGAGTAAAAATATAACTTCTTCGCTTTGGCACACAATAGCAGATAGGTCACGCTTTGTCTCGCACTGTCACGCTCTGTTTAGCACCTTTGTTTTTAAATCCGAAATGGTTGCAATAAAATGTAAAAAACAAAATCACATGTTATGAAAGAATGGAAAAACAAGGAGATATTCTAATGAATAAATAAAGTCCCTCCGAGGCTATCAGAGAGGAGATGCTTACAACCTGATCCTGTGTCCGAGTCTCCTCACTCGCCGATGCCGTCCTTTCCTTCGAGGACCCTTCCCCTGCTGGAGCTGGACTCCGGCATTTATTACCTCTGAAAAGTCCTTTAGGAGTCTGAAGATCTGATCTCAGACTCCTGGTGTGGGATGTGTTGAAGCCTCAGTATGGCTTCAGAAATGGTACTGTGTTTCAGCTCAACACCAGTTGAGCGTCAAAGTAACTGAGGTCACAGTTGTAGCTGTGAATTGTACACTCATCTGGTGAGCAGTTGCTCTCTCACGCTGATGTCCTCGTAGAATTTATTTTCAAACTCAGAAGCAAGTTACAAGGTAAAGTCACAAAAGGGCAAATATCTTCAAGAACGGAGACCACTAACCGACTTCCTAGAACTAAAGTTAATTTTCAGAGAAGAGAAAAGAATGAGAACAGAAGTAAATCCTGACAATTTTTCTTCATGGATACTTTAAAAGAAGGCAGGTAATTTATTTAATTTATTTATTTTCTAACAATAAACTAATTTTTCTTACCTTGATCCACTTTCCTGTTAACCCTAAAAATAGGATTGGCAGTCATACTTAATGATATTATTAATGGTTGTATTTTCCTTTGACAAATCTAGGAAAAAAGCGGACTGTAGGGATAATTACACAAGGAAGGAAATGTGGGACTAAAACACGACTTTTAATAGAGTTGGTAATGGCAAGAAGACAGATAATTGTAGAAGTAGAATTCATGTAGACAGATGATGTACTAAAAATTCCATGCTTATAAAGTTCCAGACAGAGTTCAGATTCCTGGATTCTGACACAGAACAGTCTAGCCAAACTTCAGAAATCTACATATTCATCAGGTGTTCATTATGATGTCAGAGATAGGTCTACTAAGTTCACTTTTTGTCCGTGTTTAGCTATTGCTAATAATTTGTAAAGTTGTACCATTTTTATATAACTTGCATGGATAAAATATGTTTCAAAGTGTTTCCTTTATCTTGGAATACTATAAGAAAACTTCCTATAAAAAGATAAAATCTTTCAGACATTTGAAAAATCCATCCAAATAACTGACTCATCACATTGGATTAAATTTCCCTCAGCCTAAGATTTCACTAATTCAAGCCAAAGTGGAATCAATTTCTTCTTTTGCTGTTGGGAAATTCTATTGATTTTATTGGATGTCATTATTTTTTACTTCTAGACATGGACTGTATAAATTTCTTCATACCAGTGAGTTTTGAGAACTAGCTATCTTCAACTTCTTAATTGATGTACCTCATGTGATCAGTGACTCTAATTATAAATGAACTAATGCAAACAAAATAAATTAACAAAATGAATTGTTTCCCAAAACTTTACAACATTCTATGTATCATATTGCCTTAATTTGTGCCTAGATGGATTTGTCACTTTAATTTTTTTAAAAACTGAAAATTTCCTAAAAGTTCTTTTCGTTTTCCAGATAAACAAAATTGCATACATTTAGCAATTGACTATGAGTGATTTGATAAGGTGGGAAGGTTGCAGATAGATGTCCATCTGCCTAACAGACCTGTTTACTATGAGGTCTTGTAGAAACTTCTCACTTGGTTCCCAAATTACATTGACTGTCTCCACCAACCCAGAGGCGCCTCCCTTCTGGGTTCCCATTTCATGAGGCGTCTGTGCAAACAGGGAGAGGCAAACTTGAAGAGATGCTTCACCCTCCCATCTCTCATCTGATAAATCTCCCAGGGCTGAGGATTATCTCTCCGAGGCTCGGCGGCTGTATGCCAGTTCTCAGCCCAGAGCAGGTCAGCTGCAGCACCTTTGACAGAATTCCTCTCTTCCAATCCGCTGCAGCCAGAGTAGGGCCCAGATTCCCAGTTCCGTAACATATCTACTTTCAATCACTCAGTGCTTCTCGATTTTTTGTTTGTTTGTTTGTTTGTTTCTTTGGGGTTTTGTTTTGTTTTTTTAACGTAAAGACCAACTCCTGAGCACGAGCTACAAGACCACGCATATACTAGCCGTTATCGCCTCTCGCGTCTGACTGAACGCTGCTGCCCCATCACATTTCACAATACGGAAGTTTTTCAACTTCCCCCATATCCATTCTTTCTCCTGCGTCTAGTTCTCTCCTGATTAAGCTCTTATCTGAGATACCACTTCTAAGAACACATCCCTCATCCCCTGGGTTTCAGGAAAGCATCCCGTCTGTGTCTACACACCCTCCAATCAAGTGATATATCACCCTCCAGTATAGTTGCCTTATTTTTCTCCACATCCCACTATATCTGTGGGATATCTGGACTATAATCTGTGTGAGGGCATGGATCATCTATACATTATCTGTCATATTACCCCCAGAATTTACCACAGCATCAATTTTATGATAAACACTCATGTTTTGTTTTTTTCCCAAATGTCTCCATAGTTTCATTCTGTGCAAGTATGACACCAGCAGTTGGCTAACCTACTAGAAGCTTCTGAATAAAGACTAGACTGGAAAAAGTGAATGAATTATAAACAGAGGCAAAGTTATTGATGAAAAATAAAATTTTAAATTTCTTTTAAAAAGACAAGCAGTATTATTTGTTGCGGTGGGACAGACAATAAGAGGGAAAGGAGTTTGAAATATTCTTTATGTCTCTATTCCCAAAAATTATAGGCCAAAACTCATTCCCTCCATGTACAGGACACTGTGGACTCCATAGCCCTCTTTCCTCCCAAATGCTGCCTTGATGAAAGAAAGAAAACCCATGAATACCATATGTAAACACAACAAAGCAACCCTCCTTTAAAGCCAAGAAGTTCCTGAACCACATATGGCCAGGAGCACTTACAAGGAATATAACTGTTGTGATAATAATCGGCCTTTGAGTGAATGATGTTATTGGGCAGAGTTATAAACATTTCATAAGTTAACTTCTTTATCCTTACACCGGTATAAGGGATGTTGTTGCTATTGTTGTCATCCTGCTAGACAAATAAGGATACTCACTCATGTGAATGTAACTTGCCTGAGGCCACATAGCTACACACCAAGCTGATCCTTCAAACTAGCATTGCTCTGACCAAAGTAGATTCACCCTAACTTTGCTGCCTTCCCAAAACTGAGAACATGGAGACACAATGGTAGGAGAGCATCATCAAAACGTCATCCATCGTACACTCCCAAATTTCAGAACAAATTTCACCTCCAAATTTTCATAGTAATTATTTGAAATTTGTCACATGTTTTGAGCCTGACAATTTCCCATAGCCTTAGCAATCTGCGTGAGAACTGAAGCTTTATTGGACCTGTAATTGGGATATATCTGCACATGTTCAGAGTCAGTGTGCCTGATAGACTAAAAAAGTCCTGGTAAATAATTCAACAAATTAAAAGTATACATCATTTGTTTGGTGTCTGTATTCTCAACCAAATATAAACACATTAACTCATTTTATCTTCCAAACAACTCTCCAAAGTAAGAACTATTATTATGCCCATTTTACAGACGATAAAGTTGAGGCACAGAGTGTTCTAAATAACTTGCCTGAGGTCTCTTATACTCAATAGCATTACTAGGATATGAAACCCTGCTCAAGTCTGGGCTTTTTACCACTACGTTGTCTCTCAACTATCTTGTTTCACTACATTTACAAATTTCTTGTCTTTCTTGCCTTCCTTCCACCTCTCCTCTATGGGACCCCTCCTAGCTCTTTCCAGCAGCTAACTCTTGTTTGTCAAATTTGACTTAAGTTTTCTAATACCTCTACGTCCCTAACAGGTGAAGGGGAATCAGATTAGCAAAATTAATTTATCACAGAGATAAGACAGAAAATCACAGTTCTTCCCATGTGTCCACACACATTTCCACCCATCTGACACCTAAGGAAAATCAATGTTCAATAAGTAAGAAAAAAACCCATATAAAATAACATATTTTATGACATAAAATAAATAATTAAAAAATAATAGTATCTGCCAATATAGATAGAAAAAATATATATAAAGTACACATAAAATATAATATATATTCTGGTCATAATTATTGATTTAGATAATTAAAAATAAGAGCAACCAATACTATCTGCCAATATAGATCGATTGATAGATAAAATAATATCTATTCTGGCTGCAATTATTGATTTAAAATATTTGCAAAATGCATGTTTAACTATTGTGCTCTGTGATCATGTAATTTTCATGTTGGTCTTCTAATAATTTCAGTCATAATCCTTTTCAATAATTGTTTTAGGTTATCTTTGCAATATCCAGTTTTCCAAAAAAGGTTATTTTTAGCAATTTATTTTGGTCAATATATAGTTATGTATGAATTTATCACTTATTTTTTAATTTAAACTCCAGGAATTTGTGAACTAATTAATAATTATGTATTTCTTATTTGTTTAAGAAAACCGAGTTTTGGTAATATTTCCTTAGCTTGATTTGTCTTACATTGACTTCTTTGACATTCTTCTTCACTTGAGACAAAACCAGTGATCAAAGGACTCAAATCATTGGATTCACCTGAATTGTATCAAATGGAAGATTACTGAGGTCATGGGTTAATGAATTATCTTTCTATTTCAGTCTCATGGTATATAGAAATTTGGCTTGATAGTCAGACAGGCTTGGAGCCGAATCCCACATCTACAACTTCTTAACTGTGCACCCTTGGTAAGTTGTTTAGTACCTATATCCTTCAAATTCAGGTATGAGGATTAAATAAAACAGTCTAAGAAAATACTTAGCACAGTGCTTGGCACTAAGTCAGAGCTTAATAATATTGTTAGTTATTGTACATTGATTTGCGTGAGTTTTTGATGAATGTTTCTCCCACTAGACTATAAATCAATGAGGTAAATTACTATCTATTTTTTTTATTTTTTTTCCCCTGGGAAAAGGTTTTATTTTGACAATCCAATTTGCTTTAAGAATGTTTAAAGTCACATCCAACTGGGTCTAACAGAAACATGAACAAGCGCATTATGAACCCTCTCCACCACCCTGCAAAAAGCATATGAAAAACAAGGTTAGAGAAATTCAAAACCAAGTTGCCTAAACTTATGACTCCAGCACAGGGCTGATTAAATGCTCATCAAAGAGGTGTTGTGTTTGGTAATCAACCAACTCCACCTGCACCGCACTTTGATCTCCGTTCAGTCGAAGTCCCTCAGCAAGTATTGTTCTCAGCTTCTCCATACTACCCGCCACCAAGTGGTCCACCTTCGGATAAATAATGAGTCTTTCCAGGGGTACGTAGAACTTCTCTCCCACACTGTAAGGTTTGGGGGACTGCTCTATTTCGGCCCTTTGAGCTTCTGTTAATCCGAACTGTGGGGTACAACTGCCAAGTGGTACCACTCGATCGCCCTCCCTTTTCCTCAGACCCCGGAGAAACCTGCTTTTCATTAAGCCGATTGCTTTGACCGACTCACTACTCAGAGTAAGCCGGAAGTATTTGCTTTGCTGTAAACTCGGGTATGAGGTGGTGTAAACAACTTCATAAACGTGTTCCTCTGGAGCGTGTTCCTCTGGCTCTGAAATGCTTGATTCAGTCGCCTTTGCTATGTTTTTCTGGAAGACCCCTATCTGGGTACAGTATCCAACACGCTCAGCTCCTGCTGGTGGATCCCCCACACCAGTGAACTCTACGGAGTAATTGTACAGTTTTGCCACATCCAAAGCCCACGTCTGAAACTGTGTTCTGTTCCACTCAAATCTGTGATCTGGATCTCTAAAGGTTGATGCTGGAAACAGGGGATTGAATTCAGAGTTTGGTGTGCTGATGACAACCATACCCGGAGAAAAGTACCCAAATACGACTTCAGGAAACTTGGCCAGATCTTCAGAATCTAAGTGTTCTGTCAATTCAATACATGTTATCAAGTCAAATCCACACAAACGGGAGTCTTTTTGTACAGCAGAACCACGGTACAAGGTTATGGTCAAATCTAGTTCCCGAGGAATGATGTAACCCCCCACTCCTGGAGACAACCTACCCCCTCCCCATTCAAAGGGTCTGGCAGCAATATCTACTCCAACAAGATACTGAACACAGCGGTGATATTTCAGCATCCATAAAAGTGTGGCATCACCGAAGCCCAAGTCTGCAATCTTCCTGAGTCCATGTCGATTCACTAAGTTTTTAACAAAGTAGTATCTCTGTTCATACACTGGTGCTTTGAACTCAATCACTTTCTTGCTGGGAACTTCACAATTATCCATACTGTTGCACCCCGAAAGAGCACACCAGCGGGGAAGGCAAAGCACAGCGAACACTAGGGTCACTATCTATTTTTGTAAGTAGTGTATCTCTAGCATGTAACACAGTGAGTGATATATAATAGGAGCTCCATAAATATTTATTGAATATAGAATGACTTATTAATATAAATGTTTTTAGTAATGTTTATTTCACAGATGATAATCTTAATTTTTCTGACCTAAGGCTGTATTGGCATACAGATCATCAGGGTTCTCTTCAGATCACTTAGAGTATAACGTCTAGTCAGAAGTTTGCTTCTCGAGTCATCCATATAGCTATAATTAATTTAAACTGGATTAAATTGTTTAGTCTTTGCTGATAACTGTTAATATTCATATTCCAAATAGCAAGGGAAAAGTTCTTGTCTTGGTCATATATAATATAGACCTGGTCTTTCCTGCTTATAATAGTAATAACTAATATCTCTAGCATGGTTTATTATGTGCAAAGTCCTTTACAAACAAAAGTAATGGTGTGTAAGCCATCAATATGTATAAGCTCCTTGTAGAGAGGTGGAGATTGAGATGTAGCTCCTTCACTCTCTCCTGCCTCTCCTGGATCTCTCTGGTCCACCAACTATAGTAGGAACTAGTTACTTAACTAAAGTGGTTACTGGCAGATTCACAAAGCTCTTTATGCACCTGAGCAAGAGGTGGCTCACAGGACTATCCACATAGCACCAAGTCAAAGTCTTCTGACTCAAAACACCATATTCTCTACAGGGTGCCTGGTTGGTTCAGTTGGTTAAGCATCTGACTCTTAATCTCAGCTCAGGTCTTGATCTCAGGGTCTTAAGTTCAAGCCCTGTGTTGGGTGTGGAGCCTACTTAAAAAAACCAAAATCAAAACAAAAAAACCCACCCCACCATATTCTGTAGATAGAGCACAGGAGACATCATTAATCATTTCAGGTGCTGAGAAATGTCCTTTACATGATAGGTCATAAGATCATCTTTGAGTGTTTTAAAGTATGTGATTTTGGCAATGCCTTTGACACATTAAAATGAAACTAAAACTTTTACTTCTTCAATTACATAATGCAATCAAGGGAATCTTTGGTTCCAGGAAGTATTAAAAGGATTTTGAGATTTTTCTTGTGCATAAAAATGTTTTTTATAAAGAACACATTTATGACTTTTGAATTGATCAGTTTGAAATGTGAAAAATTTATTTACCTAGATTCTGTCTTATTTGGCATTTAGTTCTTTCTTTTATTTATTTATTTTTTTTAAAAGATTTTATTTATTTATTTGAGAGAGAGAGAGAATGAGAGATAGAAAGCACGAGAGGGAAGAGGGTCAGAGGGAGAAGCAGACTCCCTGCTGAGCAGGAAGCCGGATGCGGGACTCGATCCCAGGACTCCAGGATCATGACCTGAGCCGAAGGCAGTCGCTTAACCAACTGAGCCACCCAGGCGCCCATAGTTCTTTCTTGAGTATAAAAAAAAAAGCATATATTTTTTAAAGCACCATGATAGCATTCTCTGTCAATGTATTAAAATTTTTAAATCATATAAATAAGTATATATATAAATTTATATTTTATAAATATATAAATACATGCTCTAAATGATATAAATAGAATTACATCATTTTATATTTATGTCACTTATAACTATCATATTTTATTTTTATATCAATGTAAGTTTTATATTTATAATGATCATATTTAGACATTTTCTAATTTGCATCATTTTAGAATTTGATGTGATTAACAACTATAAGTCTGTCTCAGTTATATCCAGTTAAAAAGTATAATTGTGAACATCACTCATTAAAGGAAGAAATTGTTAAAATATATTCATTGAAAACTTTACATAATTGTGTCCTTCATAACACCAAAATTTTATGAAATATGTGAATATATTTGTAGGTGAGGAGAACGAGAACATAGGATAAAGTAGAAACAGGGATCTCATTATTTACAAAAGAAGTTATTTGTTGTTATAGATTCAGCTGTTGAACACAAATGGAAAGGTCGTGCCTTGAATTCCAATGAATAAAAGAAAATCAGCCTTTACTCCTATTTTCCCTGATATGAAAATGGTCATTTCCTAGTTCTTTTGGAAGACTTCTATGATCTGTGACAATGCAGCTCAGTGACAAAGAAATGTTTTCCCAAATGTGAAAAGCTAATAAACATCAAAAAACTGAATCAATTCTATGGCTAATCACTTCAAATTAAAAATATGAGATTTATTGGGGGATCAAATGATTGCCAAAGATTTAAGGAAAAACATGCTAGTTAGAGTGCAGTAAAACAGGTCCTTCCACAATCTCTCTCAAAACCTTTAAAATATTGGAAATATCCTTAATGACTAACTACAGAGAAATGTTT
Source organism: Eumetopias jubatus (assembly GCF_037043125.1). Lineage (NCBI taxonomy): Eukaryota > Metazoa > Chordata > Mammalia > Carnivora > Otariidae > Eumetopias > Eumetopias jubatus. The sequence goes on from NW_028274812.1 coordinate 147,028,647, forward strand.
GGAAAATGATGACACAGCTATAGGAATATTATGCATACGTTCATGATTATTTTTTGTACAATTTTAAAACCAAGGCAAATTTTCACCATATAAAATTGAGTGAAAGGCAATCCAGAATATAAAATTTATAAACACATTACCATTTAGATGTGTTCAAGAAAAGACTGAAAGGAAATAAGTCAATATTGCAGTAGTGGTTGTTTCTGGGGTGTGGATAATCTTTTCCTATCTTTTATTTATTTTATTTAATTTTTTAATTTAAGTTCAATTAACCAATATATAGTACATCATTAGTTTCAGATGTAGTGTTCAATAGTTTATCAGTTGGGTGTAACACCGAGTGCTCATCACATGTGCCCTACTTAATGCTCATCACCAAATTACCCCATCCCCCCGACCCACCATCCCTCCAGCAACCCTCAGTTTGTTTCCTAGAGTTAAGAGTCTCTCATGGTTTTTCTCTCTCCCTGATGACTTCCCATTCAGTTTTCCCTTCCTTCCCCTATAATCCTCTGGGCTGTTTCTTAATATTCCACATATAATTGTCTTTCTCTGATTGTCTTATTTCACTCAGCATAATACCCTCCAGTTCCATCCACATCGATATAAATGGTAGGTATTCATCCTTTCTGATGGCTGAGTAATATTCCCTTGTATTTACCCATTCATTCATCTGTCAATAGACATCTGGGCTCTTTCTGTAGTTTGGCTATTGTGGACATGGCTGCTATGAACATTCGGGTGTAGGTGCCCCTTCTGATGTCTACATTTGTATCTTTGGGGTAAATACTTAGTAGCGCAATTGCTGTGTCCTAGGGTAGCTTTATTTTTAAGTTCTTGAGGAACCTCCATACTGTTTTCCAGAGTGACTGCACCAGCTTGCATTCCCACCAACAGTGTAAAAGGGTTTCCCTTTCTCCTCATCCTCACCAACATTTGTTGTTTCCTGTCTTGTTTAAATTTAGCCATTCTGACTGGTGTAAGGTGGTATCTGATTGAGGTTTTGATTTGTATTTCCCTGATGCCAAGGGATGTGGAGCATTTTTTTCATGTGTCTATTTGCCATTTCTGTGTTCTCTTTGGGGAAATGTCTGTTCATGTCTTCCGCCCATTTCTTGACTAGACTATTCATTTTTGGGTGTTGAGTTTGATAAGTTCTTTATAGATCTTGGATACTAGCCTTTTATCTGATGTCATTTGCAAATATCTTCTCCCATTCTACAGGTTGCTTTTCAGTTTTGTTGACTGTTTCCTTTGCTGTGCAAAAGCTTTTTATCTTGATGAAGTCCCAGTAGTTCATTTTTACTTTTGTTTTCCTTGCCTGTGGAGACGTTTCTAGCAAGAAGTTGCTGTGGCCAAGATCACAGATGTTGTTGCCTATGTTCTCCTCTAGGATTTTGATGGATTCACACTGAGGTCTTTCATCCATTTTGAGTTTATCTTTGTGTATAGTGTAAGATAATGGTCCAGTTTCATTCTTCTGCATGTAACTCTCCAATTTTCCCAGTACCATTTATTGAAGAGACTGTCCTTTTTCCATTGGATATTCTTTACTGCTTTGTTGAAGATGAGTTGACCATAGAGTTGAGGGTCCATTTCTGGGTTCTCTATTCTGTTCCATTGGTCTATGTGTCTGTTTTTGTGCCAAGTAGCATGCTGTTTTGATGATAACAGCTTTGTAATTGAGCTTGAAGTCAGGCATTGTGATGCCCCCAGCTTTGGTTTTCTTTTTCAACATAACTTTGGCTATTCAGGATCTTTTCTGAGTTCATACAAATTTTAGGATTATTTGTTCCAGCTCTGTGAAAAATGTTGATGGTATTTTGATAAGATTGCATTGAATGTGTAGATTGCTCTGGGTAGCATAGACATTTTAACAATGTTTATTCTTCCAATCCATGAACATGGAACGTTTTTCCATTTCTTTGAGTCTGCCTCAATTTCTTTCATGAGTGTTCTATAGTTTTCTGAGTACAGGTCATTTGCCTCTTTGGTTAGGTTTATTCCTAGGCATTTTATGGGTTTTGGTGTAATTGTAGATGGGATCAACTCCTTAATTTCTCTTTTTTCTGTCTCATTGTTAGTGTATAGAACTGCAACTGATTTCTGTGCATTGATTTTGCATCCTGTCACGTTGCTGAATTGCTGTATGAGTTCTGGCAATTTTGGGGTGGAGGGAGTCTTTTGGGTTTTCCACATAAAGTATCGTTCATCTGCAAAGAGTGAGAATTTGACTTCTTCCTTGCCAATTCAGATGCCTTTTATTTCTTTTTGTTGTCTGATTGCTGAGGCTAGGACTTCTAGTACTATGGTGAACAGCAGTGGTGATAGTGGACATCCTTGCCATGTTCCTGACCTTAAGAGAAAAGGTGGAGAAGTTCTCATTTTTTCCCCATTGAGAATGATATTTGCTGTGGTCTTTTCATAGATGGCTTTTATGATATTGAGGTATGTTCACTCTATCCCTATACTGTGGAGAATTTTAATCAAGAAAGGTTGCTGTACTTTGTCAGATGCTTTTTCTGCATCCATTGAGAGGATCATATGGTTTTGTCCTTTCTTTTATTTATGTGGTGTATCATGTTGATTGATTTGCAGATGTTGAACCACCCTTGCAGCCCAGGAATAATCCCACTTGGCTGTGGTGAATAATCCTTTCAATGTACTATTGGATCCTATTGTCTAGTATCATGATGAGAATTTTGGCATCCATGTTCATCAGGGATATTGGTCTGTAATTCTCCTTTTTGATGGGATCTCTGTCTGGTTTTGGGATCAAGGTAATGCTGGCCTCATAAAAAGAGTTTGGAAGTTTTCCTTCCATTTCTGTTTTTTGAAACAGCTTCAGAAGAATAGGCATTATTTCTTCTTTATGTATTTTTTATTATTATGTTCAGTTAGCCAACATACAGTACGTCATTAGTTTTTGATGTAGTGTTCTTTTTTATTTTATTTTATTATGTTATGTTAGTCACCATATGATGTAGTGTTCAAGAATTCATTAGTTGCATATAACACCCAGTGCCCATCACAACACGTGCCCTCCTTAATACCCATCACCCAATTGCCTGATCCTCCACCCCCTCCCTTCTGCAACCCTGTTTGTTTCCCAGAGTCCAGAGTCTCTCATGGTCCGTCTCCCTCTCTGATTTCTTCCCATTCGGTTTTCCCTCCCTCCCCTGTGGTCCTCTGTGCTATTCCTTATGTTCTACAAATAAGTGAAACCATATGATAATTGACTTTCTCTGCTTGACTTACTTCACTTAGCATAATCCCCTCCACTTCCATCCATGTCAGTGCAAATGATGGGTTTTTATCCTTTCTGATGGCTGAGTAATCTTCCATTGTATATATGGACCACATCTTCTTTATCCATTCGTCTGTTGAAGGGCATCTTGGCTCCTTCCACAGTTTGGCTATGGTAGAGATTGCTGCTGTGAGCATTGGGGTGCATGTGCTCCTTCTTTTCACTACATCTGTATCTTTGGGGTAAATATCCAGAAATGCAATTGCTGGGTTGTAGGGTAGCTCTATTTTTAAGTTCTTGAGGAACCTCTATACTGTTTTCCAGGGTGGCTGCACCGGCTTCCATTCCCACCAACAGTGTAAGAGGGTTCCCTTTTCTCCACATCCTCACCAACACTTGTTTCCTGTCTTGTTAATGTTTGCCCTATTATTTATTCTTAAAATGTTTGGTAGAATTCCCCTGGGAAGCCATCTGGTCCTGGACTCCTGTTTGTTGGGAGATTTTTTATTACATAGCTTCAATTTCCTTGCTAGTTATGAGTCTGTTCAGGTTTTCTATTTCTTCCTGGTTCAGGTTTGGTAGTTCATAAGTTTCCAGGAATGTCTCCATTTCTTCCAAATTGCCTAATTTGTTGGCATATAGTTGCTCAAAATATGTTCTTAAAACTGTTCGTATTTCTTTGGTGTTGGTCATGATCACTTCCCTTTCATTCGTGATTTTATTAAGTTGGGTCCTTTCTCTTTTCTTTTGGATAAGTATGGCTAGGGGTTTATCAATCTTACCAATTCTTTCAAAGAACCAGCTTCTAGTTTCCTTGATCTGTTCTACTTTTCTGGTTTCTATTTCTAATCTTTATTATTTTTCTTTTCCTGCTTCGTTTAGGCTTTATTTGCTATTCTTTCTTCAGCTCCTTTAGGTGTATTTGAGACTTTTCTAATTTTTTGAGAGAGGCTAGTATTGCTATGTACTTCCTTCTTAGGACCACCTTTGCTGAATCTGAAAAAAAATCTGGTGTTTTCATTTTCATTTGTTTCCATGAATTTTTTTTAATTCTTCTTTAATTTCCTGGTTGACCCACTCATTCTTTAGTAAGATGATTTTTAACCTCCAAGTATTTGAGTTCCTTCCAAATTTCCTCCTGTGATTGAGTTCTAGTTTCAAAGCACTGTGGTGTGAAAATATGCAGGGAATAATCCCAATCTTCTGAGATTTGAGTTGAGATCTGATCCGTGACCCAGTATGTAATCTATTCTAGAGAATGTACCACGTGCCCTCAAGAAGAATGTGTTTTCTGTTGCTTGAGGATGAAATGCTCTGTATATATCTGTGAGGTCCATCTGGTCCAGTGTGTCATTCAAAGCCCTTGTTTCTTTTTGATCTTCTGCTTAGATGATCTGCCCATTGCTGTGAGTGGGATGTTGAAGTCTCCTATTATTATTGTATTATTATCAATGTGTTTCTTTAATTTGGTTATTAATTGGTTTATATAATTGGCTGCTCCCAAGTTAGGAGCATAAATATTTATAATTGTTAGATCCTCTTGTTGGATAGACCCTTTAAGTATGATATAGTGTCCCTCTTCATTTCTTATTATAGTCTTTGGTTTAAAATCTAATTTGTCTGATATGAGAATTGCTACCCCAGCTTTCTTTTGATGTCCATTAGCATGATAAGTGGTTTTCTACCCCCTCACTTTCAATCTGGAGGTGTCTTTAGGTCTAAAATCAGTCTCTTGTAGACAGCATATTGATGGTCTTGCTTTTTTATCCAATCTGGTACCATGTGTCTTTTGATTGGAGCATTTAGCCCATTTACATTCAGAGTAACGACTGAAAAATATTAATTTAATGCCATTGTATTACCTCTAAAGTCACTGTTTCTGTAGATTGTCTCTGTTTCTCTCTGGTCTATGTTACTTTTGGGCTCTCTCTTCACTTACAGGATCCCCTTTAATATTTCTTGCAGGGCTGGTTTAGTGATCACATACTCTTTTAATTGCTGTTTGTCCTGGAAGCACTTTATTTCTCCTTCTATTCTGAATGATAGCCTTACTGGATAAAGTATTCTTGGCTGCATTATTTTTTCATTTAGTACCCTGAGTATGTCATGCCAGTCCTTTCTGGCCTGCCAGGTCTCTGTGGATACGTCTGCTGCCAGCCAAATGTTTCTACCCCCAATAATTCTAATATTGTTTTGCTTTATGTTATCACTGATTTCTCGAAGCCTCCCCTCATGGTCCATTAGTTGTTTTTCTCTCTTTTCCTCAGCTTTCTTCCTTTCCATCAATTTCTCTTCTGTGTCCTCTATGTCACTTACTCTCTCTTCTGCTTCATTTACCCTACCTTTTAGAGCATCCAATTTAGACTACATCTCAGTTAAAGCATTTTTAATTTTGGCCTGATTAGATTTTATTTCTGCACTAAGAGATTCTCTAGTGTATTTTATGCTTTTTTCAAGCCCAGCTAGTAACTTTATAATTGTTATCCTGAATTCTAGCTCTGACATTTTACTTATATCCATATCAATTAGATCTGTGGCAGAGAGTATTACCTCTGGTTCTTTCTTTTGTTCTGAGTTCCTCCTTCTAGTCATTTTGCCCAGAGAACAATGGATGAATGAGAGAACAAAGTAAAAAATATCAGCCATGACTCAAGAGAAATACACACTAGACAAATCTGAAGAGGTCACAAAATAAAAAAAAAAGAAAAAGGAAAAAAGCAGTGGTGGGGGGAGAGAATATAATCTCCCAGGTGGGCAAAACAGGGTGATCCACTTGGTCCTCAGTGTATTTTGGTTTGTTAGAAGACACTGAATCCCAAAATTGTAAAGAAAGCAAAACTTATATATAGAGAAAAAATAAAATTGAATACAGTGAAAGGAAGCCAAAAATGAAGAATATATCTATGAAATGTAAATGTAAAAAAAGATAAAAGTTAAAAAAAGAGTTAAAAACAAAGAGTTGATAAAATAAGAAACTAGTTGAAAAGGAAAGTTTAAAACTTAAAGACAAATGAATCGTGAGGGAAAACCTCGAATTCTATATACTATTTTCCCCAAGTGCTGGAGTTTTGCAGTCCTGTGCGCTTGGTAAACTTGGTATTCATCTGTTGTTTCAGCTAGTCTTCTGGGAGAGGGGCCCATTGCACTGATTATCAGGTGTCTTTGTCTGGGCAGAGTTGCACAGCCGCTTGCCAGGGGGCCAAGATCAGTGTGAGCTGCTTCTTGTTACTCTGCGTGGCTTTTTCCCTCAAGGCTTTTCTCACTTATTTGGTGGTTGAAAATAAAAATGGACACACCCAGTCTCCAGCCCCAGATCCAAGAGATCACAGTCCCCTCTCTTCAGTAAATCCTCAGTGATAAGCAGTTTTCACTTTTGTGTGTGCCAAACTCTGCAGACTCCCACAGTGTATGCCCACACCAATCCTCCCGGGGAAAGGCGGAGGGTCCCTATATTTCTGCCCTTTGTAGGGCCCCCTCATGGAGCGCAGTCACCCAGTTGTGCCTGCACCTCTGCTGCCCCTCTCAGGGAAAGGTGGAGCGTCCTCCTGTTTCTGTCCTTTGGAGGGTCCCTGCAGGGAGAGCTGTTGCCTGATCGGCCACAGTTGGAGGTTATTGCAAATGGAGCTGAGAAGCCCCTCCTAGGCTCACTGACCATAACCAGTTTCTCTGTTCCAATGTTTGGGAACTCTGCTGGCTCAGGCACCCCCAGTCTTCCTGTGACTTCAAGGATCCTGAGACCACACTGTCCCACCTAGGATTCTGCCCCACTTCACCACCTAAGCACCTTTTAGGCAGGGCCATCCCTCACTAGAGTAGACTTCTAAAGTTTCTGATTTTGTGCTCCGGGGCTATATCACTTTCCAGTAGCTGGCTTATGAAGGCTCCCTCCCCCTGCCATTTATCTTCCAATATATCCCCTCAGATTCACTTTTCCATGACTCCTACCTTGCAAAAAGTGGTTGCTTTTCTATTTGTAGAATTCCAATTCTTTTCTTACATGTCAGGGTGAAGTCATAGGTGTTCAGAATGATTTGACAGTTATGTAGCTAAATTCAAGGGACCAGGTGAAATGAGGTCCCCTACTTTTCCACCATCTTGCCTCCAGAAAACCTTTTTCCTATCTTTTATAGATGTCTGTGCTTTCCAAAAATTCTACAATGATCTCTACTTCTTTTTGGTATCCAAAAAGAAACAAAAGAAGCTAATAAAAAGAGATATTCTTCCTAAAATGTACAGTCTCTATGGGCACAGCATATTGAAATCTTACTTAATTATTTGCACTTGTTATTACTCTGGTCTTAGTCCCTTAGCCTACTTCAGTAACAGTGCATTGTGTTCCTATCTGCTTCCTTGCAGGCCTCTACTGATGGTCCATTGTCATGACCAACTAGAGCTGCCAGGAACAGTTCATCTTGTTGGGTTTCTCAGACAGACCCCAGCTAGAGCAGACTCTTTGTGTTTGTGCTCATCTTCTACCTTGTGACCTTGGTGGGCAACATCGTCATTATCTTGATGTCCCACCTGGACCCCTGCCCAGGGGACCCACACCCATGTACTTCTTCCTTACCAACCTGTCCTTCCTAGACCTCTGCTTTACCACCAGTTCCATCCCCCAGCTGCTTTTCAACTTGGGTGGCCCAGACAAGACCATCAGTTACACAGGTTGTGCCATCCAGCTATTCATGTTCCTGGGTCTGTGTGGCACAGAATGTGTCCTCCTGGAAGTCATGGCTTATGACCGCTTCACTGCAATCTGCAAGCCCCTCCACTATTCCATCATTATGGACCCTCAGCTCTGTTGGAAGCTGGTGTCTGTGGCTTGGGGTGTCGGGCTCCTCAACTCCCTGGCTATGTCTCCAGTGACCATGAGGCTGCCACGATGTGGAAGATGTAAGGTGAAACATTTCCTATGTGAGATGCCAGCCCTGATAAAAATTGCCTGTGTGGACACTGTGGCTGTGGAGAGCACGGTTTTCATCTTATCAATAATTATTGTCCTGGTGCCCCTGGGGCTCATCCTCATCTCCTATAGCTACATTGCCCTAGTGGTGCTGAGCATGAAGTCGGCCACAGGAAGAAGGAAAGCTTTCAACACGTGCGGGTCCCACCTCACTGTGGTCTCCTTGTTTTATGGGAATATTATCTATATGTATATGCAACCAGGAAATAATTCTTTTCAGGACCAAGGGAAATTCCTTACCCTCTTCTACAACTTGGTGACCCCCATGTTGAACCCTGTCATCTACACACTGAGAAACAAGGATGTAAACGGTGCCCTGAGGAGGCTTGTGTCCAGAAAGTAAGGTGACCATGACTTTTCCAAAGTCTGCTTCTTTTATTTAGTTACCAGAAATAAGTAATTCTTGAAGTGTAATTTTAGAATTTATTTAATTATTTATTTTTTAGAATTCATTTAAACCCTCCAAACTACCCAGTAAAAATTTCCAGGGATGGAGTTTAGGAATATATATTATAAAGCCCCAATATGATGCTGATGATAAACTAGGTTAGACATAAATTTTAATTTGCATAATATCTTATGTCCACCCTTCAAATCATCTTTCCTCCTCCTTTCCAAGTTGGTCACATGTAATTAAAATCCAACAAAACTATGAATAAATGCTTCAGTATTGTGGACTGACTGAAGTTATGCCCAAATAAAATCATATGATGATCTTTTTTCTCATTGGTATTTTGTGTAATTGTCATTTTTATAATGGAATTGAGCCAGTGGAGTGCCAAAATACAATACTTTTTGTCTTCTGATATCTTTAAATTACACTGTCTGGAGAAGATAGAGCCATTACCTTAAACACAGCCTATGATATTTAAATTATTTGAGCTCTGCTTTATTTCATGATCAGCTGTATTAAAATGATCTGGACAGATATTTTGTTTGTTTTGAATATAGATTCTCAAGTCCCAACCACTGAGGCTCTCATTTTAGTAAGTCTGGAAATACTTGTGTTGAAAAACTGTCTTATAGGGGGCGCCTCGTGGCTTACTCGGTTAATGTCTGCCTTTAGCTCGGGTTGTGATCCCAGGATCCTGGGATTGAGCTCCACATTGGGCTCCTTGCTCAGTGGGGAGCTTGCTTCTCCCTCTCCCACTCCCCCCTGTTTGTTCTCTCTGTCAAACAAATAAAATCTTAAAAAAGAAAAAATGTCTCATGTGGTTTTAACATGGATTTAAGTTTGAAAACAAACAATCCATTCCAGATTCTTTCATTGACAGATTAGGAAACTGAGGCAGGGTGAAGCATATTTATAATCAAAGAGACCACAAATAGTGGAGCTAAAATTTTTTATTATTATATTACATATTTTTATTATTATGAAGTATAGTTGACATAAAATGTTATATTAGTTTCAGGTGTACAACATAAGGATGGATTCAACAATTCTATACATTACTCAGTGTTCTCACCATAAGGGTAGTCACCATACATTATTATATTACTGACTGTATTCCTTATGCTGTACTTTCCATTTTCATGACTGATTTATTTTATGACTTCTTAATCCCCTTTACCTATTTCACCCATGCTCCCACCCTGTTCCCCTCTGACAACCACCAGTCCTCTGTATTTATGAGTTCTGTTTCTGGCTTGTTTGTCTGTTCATTTGTTTTGTTTTTTAGAGTCCACATTTAGGTGAAATCATCTAGTATTTGTCTTTCTCTGTCTGATTTAGTTCACTTAGCATAATACCCCCTAGATCCATCCATGTTGTTGCAAATGGCAAGATCTCATTTTTTTAAGTCATGGGGATGAAAGGTACAGCATAGGAAATATAGTCAATGGTATTGTAATAAAGTTGTATGGTGACAGATGGTAGCTACACTTGTGGTGAGCACAGCATAATGTATAGATAAATTGAACCACTATGTTGTACATCTGAAACTAATTTAACATCATATGTCCACTATACTTACATTTAAAAAATATTTTTAAAAAAGATCTCATTCTTTTTTATGGCTGAGAAATATAGCAGAGCTAAGATTTTAACATAAATGCCTGAATTTATCAGGATGAGTGATTTGTACTTTTTAAGTACAAATTTTATTGAAGGGATTGTTAAAAGTCACAATAATAAAAACGAATATGAAAGCTATGTATGTGCCGCCACACATCCATGGATCTTTATACACACACAAGCCTTGTGGGGGTTGTGCAAAGTTACAAGTGATTAATTTTCACTTAGAAATAAATTCAATGGGTGCCTGAGTGGCTCTGTCAGTTGAGCGTTTGACTCTTGGTTTTGGCTCAGGTCATGATCTTAGGGTCATGAGATCGAGTCCCTGGGCCAGGCTCTGTGCTCAGTGGGGAGTCTGCTTGAGATTCTCCCTCTCCCTCTGTCTCTGCTCCTCCCCTGACTAGCGTTCTAAATAAATAAATAAATAAATAAATAAATAAATAAATAAATAAAATCTTAATAAAAAAGAAAGAAATTCAAAAGTGTCTTCTCACTCTGATTCACCTTAAGAATAAGGGTCTTATCATGGCAAACCCTTAAAATGGCTACTTTATCAATTAAAAATTTCAAGTAGGCATTGCTAGACATAGCTTTGGAGCAAAGCATAAGATAAAAGTTAACCAAATAATTGTATTGTATGTTTTCCTTTTATTGGAGATGTTTATGTATATCTCTTTTCTTAAAAAGCATATTAAGCATGATTATGGGCTAGATACCATATTAACTAGTATCCTTTTGTATCCATGCAGAAAAGTAGTAAAGGTCATTTAAAAGAATGCAAAAAGAGATTTCCTGGAGTAAAGCAGGGTAAGGACAACTTTACTTTTCAACTCAGAAGGTGTTTCTATCACTGGAGACCTTCACTTTCCTGTCCACAGTCACTCCCATCAGATAGTTCACATTGCTTCATTTTTCTCTCTTATACCAATAATGCACATATCCAAATTCCATGCTAAAAATTTATTCCAAACACCAGCCATTACATTTCCAATTATTTTCTCGCCAAAATCATATCTATGTGATGAACAAATTTAACTTTTATAAATCAAACTCAACCTTTTTGTCTCAATTCATCTTTTTCCTCCAACAGAATGTTTACAAAGATTGAAAACATTAGCGACATCCTTGGCTTCTATCTCTGCCTTTACTTGAAATCCTCAGCAATCAAAATCATTCAGATCTTAGCATGTAATAGACACTCAATAAATACTTGCTGATTGAATCAATAAAAAAGTGTATTATCCTGTATTTTTCTTATGAAAATGATTACGTAATGTGCAAATAATAAGACATGTATCTCTTTCTAGAAATCCCTCTATATCTACATGGCCCACAAAAGTAGGGGAATTCTGACAAGAGACCATCACACAAAGCTGGGGCCTCAAAAGGCTACCACCTTGGGAGAAGGGTGCATAAGAAATGTACCCGTAGTACAGAAGACAGAAAAAAAACTTGCTCCTCTTGACTTGGGAGAATAATTGAGTGGCTGGTGGGTGAGAAGAAGGCTTTCTCCTGAATATTTGTAACTTCAAGTATGCCAACGTGTGTATTTGCAGCCAAAATCCACACTGTGGTCTGAGAGAACTTGAGAATTGTAAGTGATCTGCTCTTTTTCTCAGGATGCTTTTATAACTTTCTCTGTCTCTGATAGCCTTTTAAAAATAATTCTCTTGGTTTTTTTATTGAGATATAATTGGCATAACATTATATTAGTTTCAGGTGTACAAAATAATGATTTGATGTTTGTATATATTGCAAAATGATCACCACAATAAATCCAGTTAACATCCATCATTGTACATAGTCAATAAATTATTTTTGTGATGGGAAATTTTAACATTTACTCTCTTAGCAGCTTTCAAATATGCAATACAGTATTATTAACTATTGTCGCCATGCTGTACATCACACCCTCATGACACTTACTTTATAACTGAAAGTTTGTACCTTTGACCCCTTTCACCCATTATGCTCACCTCCACCCTCCCCACCTGGCAACCAACAATCTGTTAAATATGTTCTCTGTTTCTATGAGCTCATTTTTGTTTGTTTTTAAGTTCTGCATAAAAGTGAGATCATATGGTATTTGTCTTTCTGTTTTTCTCTGACTTATTTCACTTAGCATAATACCCTGAAAGTTCATCGATACTGTTGCTGATGGCAAGATTTCCTTTTTTATGGCTAAATAATATTCCATTGTATATACATACCACATCTTCTTTATTCATTCACCCATCAATGGACACACCTGTTAGCTATTATCAAAAAGACTAGGGACAACAAGTGGTGGCCAAGATGTGGAGAAAGGAAACCCCTGTACCCTGTTGGTGGGAATATAAATTGGTGCAGACACTATGGAAAATAGTATGGAGGTTCCTCAAATAAATAAAAATAGAACTACCCCCTATGATCCAGCAATCCCATTTCTGGGTATTTATCCAAAGGAAATGACTCGTTAGCTCAAAGACATATCTTACTCCCATGTTCATAGCAGTATTATTCACAGTCCCAAGGTATGGAAACAACCAGAGTATTCACCAGTGGATGAATGCATAAAGAAATTGTGGTATGGAGTGCCTGGTTGGCTCAGTCAGTTAAGCATCCAACTCTTAGTTTCAGCTCAAGTCATGATCTCAGGACTGTGGAATTAGGCCCTGTGCCAGGCTGCCCACTTGGTGAGGGGTCTGCTTGAGATTCTTTCTCTCCCTCTGCCCCTCCCCTCTCTAAAATAAAGAAATAAATGAATAGATCTTTAAAAAAAAGAAACTGTAGTATATACATACAATGGAATATTATTCAGCCTTTAAAAAGGAGGAAATCCTGTCACTTATGACAACATTGGTGTACCTGGAGGATGTTATGCTATGAGAAATAAGCCAAACAGACAAAGACAAGTACTGCATGGCATCCCTCACACGTAAGAAAAATAAGTATAACTCAATAAAAACAGAATAAAAAAGTGTTTGCCTGGGGCTGGGGAATTGCTGGGTGGGGGGTGGAAATAAAGAAAAGTTGGTAAAAGGGTACAAACTTTCAGTTATAAGATGAATAAGGTCTGAGGATCTAATATATAGCACGATGTCTATCATTGATAACATTGTACTGTATAATTGAAATTTGTTAAGAGCATAGAACTTAAATGTTCTCACACACACAAAAAGATAAATATGTGAGAAGACGGATGTGTTAATTAACTCAATGGGGAAATCCTTTCACAAGGTATATGTATAACATCATGTTGTACACTTTAAAACTCTTAGATTTATTTGTCAATTATACCTTAATAAAGCTGAGAGGGGGTGGAAAGGACTTAATTGGAAGACCTGAAACTGATGTTTTCACTAACAAACAGTGGATATAGTCCCCATGTTTACGAACCATGAGAACAAAAATTTATATATTGGGAATGTGAATTTTTTTGCATAATAAAAACCACTCATTCAAGTATAACATTAAAAAAAGACCATGATCTTTGAGCAAAGTCTTGAATTAGTAATGGAATATGATGTGTGGGAAAATAGGATAATACCTTTCAACTGAAGCAAAATAATAGAATAATAAACGTATAATAGAATGTTGGCCCCAAACTGAAAAGGTGTATCCAGTAATTAATACATGGCGGATTGCGGGTTTGTTCCCACAACTACAGAATCCATAGACTTAACACAGATTTATATATTAAAAGTATGCTTTTTATTTAATCTTGTAGACAGTGGTTGCCAAGACTATTTTTAAGCAAGGAATTATGTGTTTGTGTCAGTTTTAGGAAAAATAATTCAGAAAATGCTGTAGAAGCTTAGAGTTGGTATGGTTGGAGGATCTCTTAGGAGATGAATTAAGTGGTTCAGGCAAGGGTAAAAAGATCTGAACTAACACATTGATAACAAATTGAAAATGTGTGCTGGACAGTGAATGTATTCTAAAAAATATGTCAGAGAGAATCGACAAGGCATAGGTTCAGTGTTTGGACAAAAACAGAGGGAAGAATCAAGAATAATTCAGGGGGTTCTCACTGAGGTTGTTGAGATTGAGACTGGTATTGAGATTCTGAAAATCTGACATGCAGAACAGCAGCTGCTTTCAGACCATGATACATCAGATTGTAAAACCATGGAAATTTTAGAGTTCACAAATAATCCCTGTGTATATAGCCAAGATTCTATTGGTTTTAGTATGGAACTCAAGAGAGGGTCTACGCTGTAGATATGGATTGGAGATTTATCTTATAAATAAATGGTAGTTCACTCCATGGAAGTCACAAAGTATCTCAGGAAGAGTGTGGAGAGAGGAGAGCCAAGGATGGAATCTTGGGAAATCAAAACATTAAAGTTTGTGCTCAATGAGAAAGAACTGAGAATCAAGGGCCCAAGAAATAATAGAAAAACAGAGAGAGGTCAATGGATAGCGTAATTTCATGAAGGAGGGAAATATCATCAATGGCATATTATACCAAGTAGGAGGATGGTGAGCTCATCTACTTTGTGTAATGGAAGAATATTAAAGATTTTACAGAAAGCAGCTTCACCAGAGTGGTAGGGGAAGATGGCAAAAAAGCATTTAGAAGTGTTGATGGGAGAAGAAAAACTATGGACACTCTGTGTCCAGTCAAAAAGATGAAATTAGCAAGGGGGATATAGCTAGAAGACAGTGGGGCAGGAGAGTTTCATCCTAATTTTATTTTTCTGATAGGAAAGAGGAGCATATTTTTTTTACTTTTTATTTTTTTAAAGATTTTATTTATTTATTTGACAGAGAAAGGCACAGCAAGTGAGGGAACACAAGCAGGGGGAGTGGGAGAGGGAGAAGCAGGCTTCCCGCGGAGCAGGGGGCCCGACGAGGGGCTCGATTCCAGGACCTGGGACCATGACCTGAGCCGGAGGCAGACGCCCAACGACCGAGCCCCCCAGGCGCCCCCTAGAGGAGCATATTTTTAGACAATGAACAGATAATGGGATATAAGGAGCTGAAGAAACAACAGATTAAGGTAACTGAGTAAAAAGCTCCCAAAAAAGTAAGAAGGTAATAGAGTTGATTGTACCATTGGAAAATAATTTTCTTTAGTGAGTCATAACAAAGAAAGATTATAACTAACATGAAGGGGGACAGGCGCAGAAATTTCCTCTTTTAAGTAGGAAAAGCTGAGAATCTAAAGACTGGCCCTGGAGATGTGTTGTACAGCATGGGAACTATACTTAATAATGCTATATTGTATATTTGGAAATTGCTGAGAGAATAGATCCTAAAAGTTCTCCTCACAAGAATATAAAGGTAACTATGTGCAGCATAGATGTTAACCAGACTTACTGTGATCATTTCACAATATATACAAGAATTGAATAACTACATTGTATGCCTAAAACTAACACAATGTTATAACGACAATTGTATCTCAATTTAGAAAAGGAATTTGAAGAAAAGCAAAAAATACTGTAACCAATACTATGAAATGGGATTGGTAAATGGAAGTTAAGTAGAGACAATAGTTTCACTCCTTATCAATTGGGCAGGAAGAGACTGACTACCTGTTGATGTCACCTCTCCAGAGCCTTCCTCTTTGGCTGCCTTTAGGGAGCCAAACTCTGAATACTTCAACTGAGGTTAATGAGTTACATGGGGCAGGACACTCCTGGGACCACTAAAAATAAACACATCCTGAGTCCCTAAAGCATGTACTTGACTTTGGTAATATAATATAACAGATGTTATATTAGCCCTTTTATTCATGGGCAGATTCCATAGAGTTCATAGATTCCAACTTGTGTTTAGCTGCAGACTCAGTAGTCCACTCTAATTCATCCTTCCTCTTATGCCCCAAACACTAAAATGAGTGGACAGTCTTCCTGGGTAAACCCTGGGGATGAGACACTTATGCCAACATTAGTTGTAAAGAGAATTGGTACTACCTTTAACAGAGACTGAGTGAGGAGAAATTTTGACTTCCCTTGCCTTTGAGATTCACGATTTTCAGGGATTATCCTCTCCAAGGCTGAGATATTTTAAATACACGGATCTGGGTTTATTCTAAGGATTTTGTTCTGTTTCATCCCCTAACACTTGTCTACAATTTCATAACCACACACCACTCGGCAATCACTGAGTGTATTAGCATTCATGGGGGACCAGCGGTCATGAGCTTTCATCTGCAGGCATTCACTTTGCCCTTAATATGCCAGTCTCAGTGTTATAGACCTGTACTGATCCTTCAAAGGCTATCTTGCTTCTCCCAGCAGGTAGTTGGATATCTGTAATCTTTGATAATCTTCCTTGGAAGAAGATGCCATATTCTTACCTTAATACACATTCAAATGCTCTTGAGAGGAGCTGGGGTTGTTCCATTTGCTTGATTCCTTAGACCCAAAAAGGTGTAGGTACTACCTGCAGAACTGGTGTCTTAGAAATTTCCTTAGAAATTTAGAGTAACTTTCCTTAGAACCAAAAAGGTGGTGGTGTTACCTGCGGAAGTGGTGTCTGGGTGAGTTTGTTATTTCCTTAGAGTAAGTTCTAAGTGGAAGAGAAATCTGACCTCCAGATTAACTGAACACCACTTCACTAGAGAAGTGAAAGAATGTCAGTATTTTCTCTTCCAGCTCAAACCAAATGCTAGGTGCTAGGTCTTACAGGCATGCAATCTGTGTTTGTGTT
This sequence comes from Eumetopias jubatus, assembly GCF_037043125.1. Taxonomy (NCBI): domain Eukaryota; kingdom Metazoa; phylum Chordata; class Mammalia; order Carnivora; family Otariidae; genus Eumetopias; species Eumetopias jubatus. Next base: position 147,045,510 of record NW_028274812.1, read on the forward strand.
TCAGATCTGTAAAGTGTAACAAACGGGTGTATAGGAGAAAAGCCTTCATTGGATATTCATGCCACATAGGGGAATCTGTTTTTCCTATTACTGTAGGCTTCTGCATTATGAGTAAAAGAATAAGAGAACTTGAAATAAGATAGAACTAATACCTGCATCTTGGTCTTACCACTGCATGTAGGCATCTATTTATAATAAAGATTTGTTGTAATTTGACAGGCATAATTGTATTATACTATTGCTATTGGGTTGAATTTTGTCCCCCCCACAACCTCCTCCCTGCCCCCCCAAAAAGTGCATTGAAATCCTAACTCCCAGTTCAGGTTAATGGGACTTTATGTGAAAACAGGGTCTTTACAAATGTGTTCAAGTTAGGATGAGGGTACACTCAATGGGGTACCCTCTAATCCAGTATGACTGGTATTTCTTATAAGAGGAACAGAAGAGTTGACAGGCAAGGGAGAACACCATTTGCCTACGGAGGCAGTAGATGACCTGCTGCAGCTGCAAGTCAAGGAACCCCCAAACTGCCAGCAAACAAACCTCCAGAAGCTACAAAGGTCCAAGGATGTATTCTCCTTACAGGCTTCAGAGGCTCTGCCAAGATCTTCATTTTGGACTTCTGTCCTCCTGAGCTACAAGACACTAACCTCCTGTTCTCTTAAACCACCTAGTTTGTGGCACTCTGTTATGAAAGACTAGGAAAATAATGCCACATATTGAAATTTATACTAAAATGCCCATGTCCATTTAATTCTCCTTTTCTAGTTACAATGAATTTTACACGTTTCTCATCAGAATATATGCTTTCTTGGTTCAGATCACTTTCTGTGCATCACTGAGAAGAACAAAATCATTGAAAATCATGTTCTTGGCTGAGTTATGAGATATGTCAGTGGTCTCTGAGAAATAACAGTCTATTTGAAAACCTTGTAGGAGATTCCACTGGGCACCATGATGGCCTGGAGAAGCCCTTTTCTGGCCCTTAAAGCACAAGGAGAGAGGAAAGAACCAGAGGTAAGTCCCAACAACATGTGACAAAACAAATTCTGACTAATGCCCATTGTCTGATTCTGGATATTTTGGATCAGGGACTGATAATGTGGAAGATACAGAAACGAAGAACCATGCTGTCACTAAAGAACATGCAAGGACTGATGGGTGCTCCTTTGAAACCAGACAATGGATCTATTGAAATGTAAACCTACCAGATTTCAGTAAAGAGCTAAATACATTATGTCTTTTATTTCTTCTTAAAAGCTGGTAACATCATCTCCTTTATTTGGAAGGAGAGAAGGCCAGGGAGGAAGGTGGGGGGGAGAAGCCTTCACAATGTCAAACTTATTAGTGGTAGATTCATACCTAGAACCCAAGTATTCTGATTCCCACTTGGTGCATTCTGAAACTTATTATCCCAAATTAATTTTATCCTTTGGCAACACTGTAAAAACAGCCACCAAAACAATCACTGAAAGGATTTAGGAATAAAAGGAGAAGGGGACCGAGAATCCAATAGCAAAGGCAGAATAGAAAGGTGGCTGAATATCCTTTTGCTTGGTCATAGATTTTGCTAATAGAAAAGTAACATTTGCAAAAGATAGAGTCCTGCAAAGTTTCAGACAACACAGGTTTTTTTTTTAAAAAACCCTACAGTTTGAATAGTCAAGGCTATCTATTATCCATTGTTCAGTATTTCCTTTGCTTTGCTATTCTCTCTGAATTTCTGTTATCCCTAGACTCACTTTCTTTTTTTTTTCTTTTTTTTATTGTTATGTTAATCACCATATATTACATCATTAGTTTTTGGTGCAGTGTTCCATGATTCATTGTTTGTTCATAACACCCAGTGCTCCATGCAGAACGTGCCCTCCTCAATGCCCATCACCAGGCTAACCCATCCCCCTACCCCCCTCCCCTCTAGAACCCTCAGTTTGTTTTTCAGAGTCCATCATCTCTCATGGTTCGTCTCCCCCTCTGACATACTCCCCTTTTATTCCTCTCCTGTTATCTTCTTCTTTTTCTTTTTTCTTAAAATATGTTGCGTTATTTGTTTCAGAAGTATAGATCTGTGATTCAACAGTCTTGCACAATTCACAGCACTCACCGTAGCACATACTCTCCCCAATGTCTATCACCCAGCCACCCCATCCCTCCCACCCCCAACCACTCCAGTAACACTCAGTTTCTTTCCTGAGATTAAGAATTCCTCATATCAGTGAGGTCATGTGATACATGTCTTTCTCTGATTGACTTATTTCACTCAGCATAACACCCTCCAGTTCCATCCACGTCGTTGCAAATGGCAAGATCTCATTCCTTTTGATGGCTGCATAATATTCCATTGTGTATATATACCACCTCTTCTTTATCCATTCATCTGTCGATGGGCATCTTGGCTCTTTCCACAGTTTGGCTATGGTGGGCATTGCTGCTATAAACATTGGGGTACACGTACCCCTTCGGGTCCCTACATTTGTATCTTTGGGGTAAATACCCAGTAGTGCAATTGCTGGATCGAACGGTAGCTCTAATTTCAACTGTTTGAGGAACCTCCATACTGTTTTCCAGAGGGGTTGCACCAGCTTGCATTCCCACCAACAGTGTAGGAGGGTTCCCCTTTCTCCACATCCCCGCCAACATCTGTCGTTCCCTGACTTGTTAATTTTAGCCATTCTGACGGGTGTGAGGTGGTATCTCATTGAGGTTTTGATTTGGATTTCCCTGATGCCGAGCGATGTTGAGCACTTTTTCATGTGCCTGTTGGCCATTTGGATGTCTTCTTTGGAGAAATTCCCTAGACTCACTTTCAATAGACTGTTACAGGTCTTAATCTTCCATATTCTCATTTATTCAACAAAGTTTTTTTGTGACCCTACTACATGCCAAGCTTTATTCCAGGCTATGATAATGAGGTATTATTCTTGTTTAGGTTGTATTTACTATTAAACTTGCATCATGGGGTGTGGGGAAGGGAGGGAGGTTATTTCTAAACACAGGCCCAATATTTTAATAGAAAACAAAATGATTTCTGTAAGGTTGGCACTTATGCAAGTACAGAATGGGATGTTGAAAAAATATTGTACTCCATTACCTTGAAAAAAATTTTTTTGTTTTATTTAGACTTATTTATTTATTTTAGCAAGGGAGGGGGAGGGGCAGGGAGAGGGAGAGAGAATGCTGAAGGAGACTTCCCACTGAGGGTGGAGCCCATGGCACAGGGCTCAATCCCAGAACCCTGAGATCATGACCTGAGCCAAAATCAAGAGTTGGCCACTTAACCAACTGAGCCACCCAGGTGCCCTAAATTGAAAATTTTTTAAAGGGAGTTGTAATGTAAGACAGAAGGAAAAACTAAACGTTGGATTGGTGATTTCCTGAGATTTTACTGAAATTGGTGTCAGTAATGATTACTCAGGATTCGTCGTCCTGATGCATGAAGATTGGACATGATGAATTCTTCAATCATTTCCAGTAACACTTCCAAATCAATAACCATGATTTCAGGTTCCATTCCCAAACGTTTCAACTGTATGGTGACTAACATAACATAAAAAAGGATTATACATTAAAATATGTTGTTTCCCTTGAATTTTACTATCTATGCATTTTCAGAAAACATTTTTCTCTACATGAAACAGAAGTAGGGGAGCCAATGCGATATATTTCAATTCTTGATGGAAAACAAAGAGAGGGATGGGGGCACTGCAAATTTGCAAATTATTCAGAACAATTAGATTTAAGTTTCGGAGAAACTACACTTACCTTAGAATTCATGCCATCATGCAAAGACAGTGTCCCTAGTGGTTAAGAGTTCATGTCTCAGAGTCCTTCTGAACCCTGGTGAGTCTCCCTGGGAAAATGACTGAACCTCCTTCACGCTCAGTTCCCTCATCTATTCGACAGAAATCATGAACATGCCAACCGCAGAGACTTCCTGGGGGAAAATGCACAGACCTTTCGGGCAGTGCCTTAAACACGGAAGATGCTTCTGTCCAGTGGCTAGTTATCACTCCCTTTCCCATCAACAAGGAGGGCACTGTGCAAACCTCTCCAGCTCCCAACCAGACTCTAACTGTGGGCTCTAGGGAAACAGAGGTAGATGGAACATGCAGTATAAAACAATGGAGTCCCCCTTCTTGCACAGGCAGAGCACAAGGGAAAGAGTGAATGACAGCGCCTTCTCAAGGTTCCTTCTTCTAGGCTTCTCCAACAGGCCTCAGCTGGAGACGCCTCTCTTTATAGTCATCCTGATCGTCTACTTCTTGAGCTTTCTTGGCAATGGCATGATTATACTTCTGTCGCAGATGGACACTTGCCTGCACACCCCCATGTATTTCTTCCTCTCCAACCCCTCTTTCATGGATCTTTGTCTGACCACCTGCACCGTCCCTCAGACGCTGGCCAACCTCAAGGAGCGGGACAAGACCATCACCTATGGTGGCTGCGTGACCCAGCTCCTCATTGCCCTGGGGCTCGTGGTCATGGAGTGTGTGCTCCTGGCCGTCATGGCCTATGACCGCTCCATTGCCGTGTGTTGCCCACTGCACTACCTCGCCATCATGCACCCGCATCTCTGCCTGCAGAGGGTGCTAACTGCTTGGCTCACAGGGTTTGGCAACTCGGTGCTACAGACGGCCCTGACCATGACTCTTCCCCTGTGTGGGAGAAACCAGGTGGACCATCTCTTCTGTGAAGTTCCTGTGATGCTGAAGCTGGCCTGTGCCAATACCTCCATCAACGAGCCTGAACTCTTCACGGTCAGTGTCTTCTTCCTCATGGTGCCCCTGTCGCTCATCTTAGTGTCCTATGGCCACATCACCCAGGCCGTTCTGAAGCTAAAGTTGGCCCAGGGGAGGTGGAAGGCCTTCGGAACCTATGGTTCCCACCTGATGGTGGTGGTCATCTTCTTTGGCACACTCATCTCCATGTACCTCCAGCCTCCCTCCAGTTATTCGCAGGATATGAACAAAAGCAATGTGCTGTTCTACACTCTGGTGACTCCCCAGCTGAATCCCATCATTTACACTCTGGGGAACAAGGAGGTCAAGGGGGCACTGAGGAGACTGCTGAGGGCAACTGCAGACTTGAGAGGGAACTAATGCAGGACTTGCAGACCTAAGCGCTGGTGCAGGGGAGGGACTTCTGGGTGACTTGAAGCCAGTTTTCACATAATTTAGCAGGTCCTCATAAAGCACCTGCTCTGTAGGAGGCAGTGTTCTAGGGACTTCAGATATATCAACAATCAAAACAAACACCCCTGTCTCCATGGATCTAAATCTTCTAGTGGGGAGAATATGGGTTTTAAGACGATGTAAAAATAAACTATGGAATGTCATGTCTTGGAATATTTTACAATAATGAGAATACACAAATTTTAAGTACAAACAACAACATGAATGATTCTCACAAATACAATGTTGAGTGAAAGAACCAGATACAAAATGGTTAATACTGCTCAAATTTAATTATATTCAATGTACTCTTTATTCATGTAAAACTCAAAATGGCCCAAGGAATCTGTTGTATTGGAAGTCAGAATAATGGATTCTCAGGGGAGTCGTGATTGAAAGGAGAAATGGGGGAGGAGAATACTGGGATTCTGCTTATATTCTAATTCTGGATCTGGATGCTATTTATAGAAGGTACACAATGTGTGAAAATTCATCAAACTTGACACTGATGCTACTTCCACTCTCTGTATGCCTGTTGTACATCAAATCATTTACTTTTAAAACGTTTGAAATAAGCTAGATATTAACAGATACCATGATACTAAACACTCACATTAAGATTTGCGTTCCTTTCACACTCGATCTGGCTTTATATTCCAAATGATCTATGTGACTTCTTTCCAATGTACTGAACTAGTAGAATCTAAACTGTTTTTTATATCCATGATATTTAGCCAATGAATGCACTTTACCTGGCTTTCCTTTGAAGGCCTCAATCAAAGATCATTTGTACAGTGAGTTCTGGTCTCGTCTTCCTTCCAGGTTGATTCACTATTGTTTTTCTGGTCTCTATTTCATATATTTCCATTCTGATCTTTGTTCTTTCCTTCCTTCTGCTAACTTTGAGATTTTTTTTACTAGTTCTTAAAGGAGTAAAGTTAGGTTATTTATTTGTTTGTTTTAAAGAAGTTAACTGTATTCTTTTTTATTATTAATTTGTTGGCTTTAAAATGAGCCAACTATAGAAAATCCAATAGACTGTATTGCATTCTAGAACCTACCTAGAGCCCATCAAAGTTCTCTCTTGTCTAATTTTTTTATAAACACTAGCTGATAATCTGCATTTCACACTAGTGAAAGGGTCTGAACTCGTTGACAGTTGTCAGATTTATTTGAAAATTATTTTCCTAATGTAGGCTTTTATTGTGGTCAACTTTCCCCTTAGATTGATTTTGCAGCATCCCATAAATTTTTCAAGATATTTCTTGATTTCCCTTTGATGTCTCCTTTGACCCATTGTTTTTGGGGTAAGGGGGTGTTATTTAATTTTTCCTATTTGGAAATGTTTCAGCTTTCCTTTTGTTATGATTTTTAGTCTCATACCACTGTGATCAAATAAAGATATTTGCATGAGTTCAATCTTCTTAAATTTGCTAAGACTTGTTTTGTAAATTGTCTTGTGATCTCTCCTGGACAATGTTCCTGGTGTGCTTGACAAGAATGTGTATTCTCCTGCTGTTGGATGAAATGGTCCATATATCTCTGTTAAATTTAGTCTAAAGTATGGCTCAAATCCAATATTTTTGTGTTGATTTTCTGTTGGAATGATTTATCCATTGTTAATATTAGAACATTGAAGTCCCTATGATTATTATGTTGTCTATTTCTTTTTTTTTTTTAAGATTTTATTTATTTATTTGACAGAGAGAGACACAGCGAGAGAGGGAATACAAACAAGGGGAGTGGGAGAGGGAGAAGCAGGCTTCCTGCCCAGGGGGGAGCCCCATGCGGGGCTTGTCCTGGGATCGTGACCTGAACCGAAGGCAGACACTTAACGACTGAGCCACCCACACACCCCATGTTGTCTATTTCTCCCTTCATAACTGTTAGCATTTGTTTAATATATTTAGATGATCCCATGTTGGGTCCCATATATTTACCATTGTTATATCTTCTTGATGAATTGACCCTTTTGTATAATGAAGTTTTTTGTCTCTTGTTACCATTTTTGGTTTAAAGTCTATTTTGTCTAATATAAATGTAACTACCCCTTCACTCTCGAATATTTAAAAAAACAACTAGCACCAATCCTTCTCAAACTCTTTAAGAAAATGAAAAGTAAGGACACTTCCAAACTCATTTTACAAGATTAGCATTATCCTAACACCAAACATAGACAAATACTACAAAGGGAAAAAAAAAAGAATGAAACCTATAGACCTATATCCCTGATGAATATAGATGCAAAATTTCTCAACAATATATCAGCAAAGCAAATTCAATAGCACATTAAAAGGTTCATACACCATGATCAAGAAGGATTTACAGCAGGGCTACAGGATGAACCAACTACACAAATCAATAAATGTGATACGCCACATTAATAGAATGAAAAATAAAAACCATATGATTATCTCAATAGATGCAGAAAAACATTTAACAAGATACAACATCTTTTCATGATATATATACTCAACAAAACAGATGTAGAAGGAATATACCTCAACATAATAAAGGCCATATATATCAAACCCATGGCTAACATACTCAGTGGCAAAAGGTGGAATGTTTTTCCTCTAAGATCAGATACAAAACAAGGATGTCCCCCTTTACTACTCATATAAAACACAGTATTGGCAGTTGTAGCCTGAGCAATAAGGCAAGCAATAAAATAAAAGGCATCTAGTCAAAATACAAGAAGTAAAATCATTTTGCCTAGAAATTATATATATGATGTCATATATAGAAAATCCTAGACACCACCAAAAAACTGTTAGAACTTAACAACAAGTTTAGTAAAGTTGCAAAACAGAAACTCAACATACAGAAATGAGTTGCCTTTCTATACAATAACAGCAAAATATATGAAAAGATTTGTTTAATCCCACTCACAATAGCATCAAAAACAAAAATTGAATGAGTAGCCAAAACACCTGTACACTTAAAACTATAAGAATTTCGTGAAAGAAATTAAAGAATTAAGATATCTTGTATTCATGAATTGAAAGAATTAATACTGCTAAAATGTCTATAATACTCAAAACCATGATAGATTCAATGCAATCCTTATCAAAATTCAAGTGGCATTTTTGACAGATATAGAAAAAGCAATTCTAAAATCTGTATGGAGCCACAAAAGTCCCCAATTTTTGTAGGGGGACAAAAATTTTGTTAGGGAAAGCCACTCTGACAAAGAAGAACAAAGCAGGAGGCATCCCACTCCCTGACTCAAACTATATTATAAAGCTCTAATAATCAAAACAGTATGGTCCTGGGTGAAGAAATAGATACATACACCAAAGGAACAGAATGAACAGCCCAGAAATAAACCCACCCATGTACACAAAACTAATATTTGATAAAGAAGTCAGGAATATTCATGGAGAAACATAGTCTGTGAAAACTGGGTAAATACATACAGAGAAATGAAATTAGAGCTCTATATTACAACACTCACAAAAATTAACTTGAAAAGGATTAAAATGTAAACATAAGACCTGAAATTGTAAAACTCCTAGAAGACAACATAGAGGCAAAGATTTATGACATTGGACAAGTTGACAGTTACCAAATGAGAATGTTTTAGCATTATCCCACCTACAAACTGACCCCACTCTTTGTGATTCAAATTTCAATCCAGAGATGGAAAGAATGGCACTTCTGTATTTTTTAACTTATGTGTATCTCTATGACAGCAAAAGCAGTATCATTTGTCCCCGTGGCATGCCCCTCAATTTATTTAGTTCTTCTTTGAGTTCTTTCATTAGTGTTTGTAGTTTTCAGCATATAAGTTCTATACATGTTTAATAGGCATATATGTAAATATTTCATTTATTTTGAGTGGTTGTAAATGGCATTTTAAAAACACTGGGTGTTATACGTAAGTGATGAATCACTAAACTCTACTTCTGAAACTAATATTATATTTTATGTTAACCAACTGGAATTTAAATAAAAACTTGAAACTACAAAACAAATTTAAAAATTAAGAAAAAAGAGATTAAGAAGGGCATTATATCATAATTAAGGTACCTATCCATCAAGAAGATCCAACAATTGTAAATATTTATGTTCCCACCTTGGGAGCACCAAATTATGTAAATCAATTAATAATAAACATAAAGAAGCTCATTGATAATAATACAACAATAGTAGCAGGCTTTAACACCCCACTTACAGCAATGGACAGATTGTCTAAGCAGAAGATAAACAAGGAAACAAGGGCTTTGAATGACACACTGGACAAGATGGACTTAACAGATATGTTCAAACATTTCATCCTAAAGCAGTAGAATACACATTATTTTTGAGTTCACAGGGAACATTCTCCAGAATAGATAACATACTGGGTCACAAATCAACAAGTACAAAAGATTGAGACCATACCATGCATGTTTTCAGACTACAACACTATGGAACTTGAAGTCAACCACAAGAAAAAATTTGGAAAGGCCACAAATACATGGAAGTTAAAGAATATCCACTACAAAATGAATGCATTAATGAGGGAATTAAAGAAGAAATTAAAAATACATGGAAGCAAATGAAAATGAAAACATGATGGTTCAAAACCTCTGGGATGCCTCAAAGGCAGTCCTAAGAGGGAAGTATATAGCAATACAGGCCTTCCTCAAGAAACATGAAAAGTCTCAAATACACAACCTAAACTCACACAGAAAGGAGCTGGAAAAATTTGCTTTAGGCAAATAAAGCCTAAATCCAGCAGGAGAAGGCAAATGATAAAGATAAGAGCAGAAATAAAAGATGTAGAAACAGAAAGAAAACAGTAGAATGAATCAATGACACTAAGAGCTGGTTCTTTTTTTTTTTTTTAGAACTTTTTAAAATTTAAATTCAATTAACATATTAGTTTCAGAGGTAGAGGTCAGTGATTCATCAGTCTTTATATAACACCCAGTGCTAATTACATCATGTGCCCTCCTTAATGTCCATCACCCAGTTACCCCATCCTCCTACCTCCCTTCCTTCGAACAACCCTCGGTTTGTTTCCTAGAGTTAAGAGTCTCTTGTGGTTTGTCTCCCTCTCTGATTTCATCTTGTTTTATTTTTCCTCTCTTCCCCTATGATCCTCTGTTTTGTTTCTTAAATTCCACATATGAGTGAGATCATATGATAATTGCCTTTCTCTGACTGACTTAGTTCACTTAGCATAACACCCTCTAGTTCCAACCACATCATTGCAAATGGCAAGATTTCATTTTTTTTTTTGATGGCTGAATAATATCCCATTGTATATATACACCACCTCTTCTTATCCATTCATCTGTTGATGGACATCTGGGTTCTTTCCATAGTCTGGGTATTGTGGACATTGCTGCTATAAACAATGGGGTGCATGTGCCCCTTCGGATCACTACATTTGTACCTTTAGGGTAAATACCCAGTAGTGCAATTGCTGGGTCGTAGGGTAGCTCTATTTTCAACTTTTTGAGGAACCTCCATACTGTTTTCCAGAGTGGCTGCACCAGCTTGCATTCTCACCAACAGTGTAGGAGGGTTCCCCTTTCTCCACATCCTCACCAACATCTGTCGTTTCCTAACTTGTTAATTTTAGCCATTCTTACTGGTGTGAGGTGGTATCTCTTTGTGATTTTGATTTGTACTTCCCTGATGCCAAGGGATATGGAGCATTTTTTTCATGTGTCTGTTGACCATTTGTATGTCTTCTTTGCAGAAATGTCTGTTCATGTCTTCTGCCCATTTCTTGATTACATTGTTTGTTTTTTTGGGTGTTAAGTTTGATAAGTTCTTTATAGATTTTGGATACTAGCCCTTTATCTGATATGTCATTTGCAAACATCTCCCATTCTATCAGTTGTCTTTTTGTTTTGTTGACTGCTTCCTTTGCTGTGCAAAATTTTTTTATCTTGGTGAAGTCCCAATAGTTCATTTTTACCTTTGTTTCCCTTTCCTTGGACACGTGTCTAGCAAGAAGTTGCTGCGGTTGAGGTCACAGAGGTTGCTGTCTGTGTTCTCTTCTAGGATTTCAATGGGTTCCTGTCTCACATTTAGGTCTTTCACCAATTTTAAGTCTATTTTTGTGTATGTTGTAAGAAAATGGTCCAGTTTCTTTCTTTTCCACATGGTTGTACAGTTTTCCCAACACCATTTTTCCTTTTTCCATTGGATATTCTTTCCTGCTTTGTTGAAAATTAGTTGACCATAGAGTTGAGGGTCCATTTCTGGGTTCTCTATTCTGTTCCATTGATCTGTGTGTCTGTTGTTGTGCCAGTACCATACTGTCTTGATGATTACAGCTTTGTAATAGAGCTTGAAGTCCGGAATTGTGATGCCACCAGTTTTGGTTTTCTTTTTCAACATTCCTTTGGCTATGCGGGACCTTTTCTGATTCCATACAAATTTTAGGATTATTTGTTCCAGCTCTGGGAAACAGTTGATGGTATTTTGATAGGGATTGCTTTGAATGTATAGATTGCTCTAGGTAGCATAGACATTTTCACAATATTTGTTCTTCCAATCCCTGAGCATGGAATGTTTTTCCATTTCTTTGTGTCTTCCTCAATTTCTTTCATGAGTGTTCTATGGTTTTCTGAGCACAGATCTTTTGCCTCTTTGGTTAGGTTTATTCCTAGGTATCTTATGGTTTTGGGTGCAATTATAAATGGAATCAATTCCTTAATTTCTCTTTCTTCAATCTCATTGTTAGTGTATAGAAATGCAATTGATTTCTGTGCATGGATTTTATATCCTGCCACAATAGTCAATTGCTTAATTCCTGTGAGTTCTAACAATTTTGAGGTGGAGTCTTTTGGGTTTTTCATATAGAGTATCATGTCATCTGCAGAGTGAGATTTTGACTTCTTTGCCAATTCAGATGCCTTTTATTTCTTTTTGTTGTCTGATTGCTGAGGCTAGGACGTCTAGTACTATGTTGGATAGCAGTGATTATAGTGGACATCCTTGCCGTGTTCCTGATCTTAGGGGGAAAGCTATTTTCCCCCTTGAGAATGATATTCACTGTGGGCTTTTCATAGATGGCTTTTATGATATTGAGGTATGTTCCCTCTTTCCCTACACTGCAAAGAGTCTCAATTAAGAAAAGATGCTGTACTTTGTCAAATGTTTTTTCTGCATCAATTGAGAGGATCATATAGTTCTTTTCCTTTGTTTTATTAGTATAGTGATCACATTGATTGATTTGTGGATATTGAACCACCCTTGCAGCCAAGGAATAAATGGGCTTGGTCATGGTAAATAATCCTTTTTATGTACTGTTGGATCCTATTGGCTAGTATTTTGGTGAGAATTTTTGCATCCATGTTCATCAGGGATATTGGTCTATAATTCTCCTTTTTGATGGGGTTTTTGTCTGGTTTTGGGATCAAGGTAATGTTGGCCTCAAAATAAGTTTGGAAGTTTTCCTTCCATTTTGATTTTTTGAAACAGCTTCAGAAGAATAGGTATTAATTCTTTAAATGTTTGGTAGAATCCCCCTGGGAAGCCATCTGGCCCTGGACTCTTGTTTGTTGAGAGATTTTTGATTACTGCTTCAATTTCCTTGCTGGTTATGGCTCTGTTCAAGTTTTCTATTTCTTCCTGGTTCAGTTTTGGTGGCTTATACATCTCTAGGAATGCACCATTTCTTCCAAATTGCCTAATTTGTTGGCATACAGTTGCTCATAATATGTTCTGAAAATTGTTTGTATTTCTTTGGTGTTGGTCATGATCTCTATTCTTTCATTCATGATTTTATCTATTTGGGTCCTTTCTCTTTTCTTTTTGATAAGTCTGGTTGGGGGTTTATCAATCATATTAATTCCTTCAAAGAACCAAAGAGCTGATTCTTTGAAAGAATTAATAAAATTAATTAGGCCAGCCTTAATTTGGGATCAAGACCAGCATTACCTTGATCCCAAAACCAGAACACACCCCAGTAAAAAGGAGAATACAGACCAATATCCTTGATGAACATTGATGCCAAAATTCTCACCAGATACTAGCCAATAGGATGCAACAGTACATTAAAAGGATTATTCCCCACAACCAAGTGGGATTTACTCCTGGGCTGCAGGGGTAGTTGAACATCCACCAGTCAAGGAGCTGGTTCTTTGAAAAAAATAATAAAATTGATATACCCCTAGCCAGACTTACCAAATTAAAGAGGAAGGACCCAAGTAGATAAAATCATGAATGAAAGAGGAGATATGACAGCCAACACCAAAGAAATATAAACAATTACATGAGAATACTATGAAAAATCCTATCCCAACAAACTGGGCAACCTGGAAGAAATGGACAAATTCCTAGAAACATATAAACTACCAAAACTGAAACAGGAAGAAATAAAAAATTTGAACAGACCCACAAGCAGCGAGGAAATTGAAGCAGTAATCAAAAATCTCCCAACAGTGACACCTGGGTGGCTCAGTCAGTTAAGCATCTGACTTTGGCTCAGGTCATAATCTCAGGGTCCTGGGATCCAGCCTCATCTTGGGCTCCCCACTCAGTGGGGAGTCTCTTTGCCCTTCTCTCTCTGCCCCTCCCCTCCCTCACTCATCCTTGCTCTCTCTCCTTCTCAAACAAATAAATGAAAAAAAATTTTTTTAAATCTCCCAACAAACAAAAGTCCAGGGCTGGATGGATTCCATGGTGAAGTCCATCAGGCATTTAAAGAAGGGTTAATACCTATTCTCCTCAAACTGTTGCAAAAAATAGAAACAGAAGGAAAACTTCCAATCTCATTCTACAAGGCCAGCATTTCCTTGATTCCAAAACCAGACAAAGACCCTACAAAAAGGAGAATTACAGGCCAATATGCCTGATGAACATGGATGCCAAAATACTTAATAAAACACCAGTGAATTGAATTCAACAGTACATTAAAAGAATTATTCACCACAATCAAGTGGGAGTTATTCCTGGGCTGCAGGGGTTATGCAACATTTGCAAATCAATCAACATGATAGTTCACATTAATAAAAGAAAAAATAAGAACAATATGATCCTCTCAAGAGATGCAGAAAAAGCATTTGACAAAATACAGCATACTTTCTTGATAAAAACCTTCAACAAAATAGGGATAGATGGAACATACCTCAAAATCATCAAGGCCATTTATGAAAGACCCACTTAAATATCATTCTCAATGGGGAAAAGCTGAGAGCCTTTCCCAGGGAACTATAGTCAGGAACAAGACAAGGATGTCCACTCTCATCATTAGTATTTAACGTAGTACTGGAAGTCTTAGCCTCAGCAATCAGACAACAAAAAGAAATAAATGCATCCAAATTGGCAAGGAAGAAGTCCAACTTTCACTATTTGTAGATAACATGATACTTTATGGAGAAAAACTGAAAGACCCAACCAAAAAATGGATAGAACTCATAATTAATTCAGCAAAGTTGCAGGATATAAAATCAATGCACAGAAATCAGTTGCATTTCTATACAGATTGGAAGAACAAATATTGTTAAAATGTCTATACTACCCAAAGCAATCTACACATTTAATGCAATGCTTATCAATATACCACCAGCATTTTCCACAGAGATAGAACAAGCAGTCCTAAAATTTGTAAGGAATCAAATAAGACCCGGAATAGTCAAAGCAATTCTGAAAAAGAAAAACAAAACTGGAGGCATCACAATTCTGGATTTCGACCTATATTACAAAGCTGTAATCATCAAGACGGTATGGTACTGGCACAAAAAGAGAAACATAGATCATTGGAACAGAATAGAGAATCCAGAAATGGGCCCACAACTACATGGTCAACTAATCTTTGACAAAGCAGGAAAGAATATCCAAAGGAAAAAAGATAGTCTCTTCAATAAATGGTGCTGGGAAAATTGGACAGCCACATGCAGAAGAATGAAACTGGACCATTCTCTTACACTATATACAAAGAGAAACTCAAAATGGATAAAAGACCTCAATGTGAGATAGGAATCCATCAGAATCCTGGAGAACACAGGCAGTAATATCTTTCACACCGGCCACAGCGACTTCTTGCAAGACACATCTCTAAAGGCAAGGGAAACAAAGCAAAAATGAACTTTTGGGACTTCATCAAGATAAAAAGCTTCTGTACAGCAAAGGAAACAATCAACAAAACTCAAAGGCAACCTATGGGTTGGGAGAAGATATTTGCAAATGACATCTCTGATAAAGAGTTAATATCCAAAATCTATAAAGAACTCATCAAACTCAACACCCAAAAAACAAATAATCTAATTAAGAAATGGGCAGAAGACATGAACAGGCACTTTTCCAAAGAACATTCCCGATGGCTTACATGCATGAAAAGATGCTCAACATCACTCATCATCAGGGAAATACAAATCAAAACCACAATGTGATACCACCTCACACCTGTCAGAATGGCTAAAATCAACAATTCAGGAAACAACAGGTGTTGGCAAGGATGCGGAGAAAGGCAAACCTTCTTGCACTGTTGGTGGAAATGCAAACTAGTGCAGCCACTCTGGAGAACAGTATGGAGGTTCCTCAAAAAGTTAAAAATAGAACTACCCTACAATCCAGCAATTGCACTACTAGGCATTTACCCAAAGAATACAAAAATACAGATACAAAGGGATACATGCACCCCGATATTTATAGCAGCATTATCAACAATAGTCAAACTATGGAGAGAGCCCAAATATCCATTGACTGACGAATGGATAAAAAAGATGTGGGATATATATAGAATGGAATATTCCTCAGCCATCAAAGAAATGAAATCTTGCCATTTGCCACAACGTTGATGGAGCTAGAGTGTATTATGGTAAGTGACTTTTAATAATAGAGAACAAACTGAGGGTTGACGAAGGGAGGTGGGTGGGGAATGGGCTAAATAGGTGATGGGCATTAAGGAGGGCACCTCTTGCGATTAGTACCAGGTGTTTTATGTAAGTGATGAATCACTGAATTCTACTACAGAAACCAATATTGCACTGTATGTTAAACAACAAAAATTTAAATTAAAAAAGGAATTAACTTTTTAAAACAGAGCAAGTGTAGAGGTCTAGGGCAGTCCACCCAAAAAGGACTTCAATGGCATAGTGATTATTTTGAATGGAAGCTACTTGGGAAACAGCAGGTGCAAGAACATCACACCGTCCTCTGTGCCCCTGAAAGCAGGAAACAAATCTCCCGTATTAAAGCTACCTGATCAGGACTAAGAAGTAAGACATCCTTATCACCACAGGTGGGACCGTAAAGTTGAGCAAGCTGTAGAAATAAGCCTTGCTACATTTTACGAATCTATTACCTCAGCCCGAATTCCTAGTGATGTGATAAGCACTGGGTGTTAAACACAACTAATGAATTGTTGAACACTACATCAAAAACTACTGAGGTACTATATGTTAGCTAATTGAACATATATAAATAAATAAAAACAAGCAAAAAAACAAAAAGAATTCTTCATAATTAAGGCTCCAAGCACGTGTTTTCTTTATCCTGTTAATTCCTCACACATTTCTTGTCTCTATAAATGTATAAAAACTGCCTGCGTTGATCATTTCTTTGGGTCTCAATTTCATTATTGGGCCTCCATGTGCAGGTAACAAACCTTCAGGGTTTTTTCTCCTGTTATTCCCTATCATGTCCATTTAATTCCAAATAGCTGGAAGAACCCTGGGGGAAAGAAGGCTCTCCCTCCCCAGAGCAAGTGTCCAGTCCCTAAGGCCATCTCAGGGACCCCATCCCCTGACCCCTCTGATCAGCAGTCATTCATCCTCTCATTTCTGCATTTACACAGAGCCCATCTTCCCAGTAAACCACATTTCCATACACAGTGGTTCCCAGAGTCTGCAGGACCAGGTCTGAAATGCGCTACAATACCACAATGATGAAAGAAGCTCTCACCTGTATTAGAAAACAAGCATCCGAAAAGAAGTCACCTGCAAAGGAAAGGGTTCACAGGAATCTATAACCTGTTCCTCTCTCCTCGGTGAGCCTGGTCAGAGCAGAAATCTGGCAAAGAGTGACCACAAAATGCACAGAATACGAACACATGAGGGTCTTACGGGGCTGTACTCTGATTACTGATCTAGTAGTGATTTCAGCACCATGCAGAGGGTCCGGTCAGAACCTACACTCTACACACTGTAGATATGCTATCAAATGACAGTCCAAAGCCAAACAGGGCTATGAAGGCAGGGACACATAATGTGAGAATCCCGAAGCCTCTCTGTGCTGACTTGTACCACACTGGTTCTGCCTCACATTTGAGAAACAAACTATTTCCATTGCAGTGAGGGGGTCTCCAAAGCTGTCTGATGGGTCTGGGGCCTCCTGCATGTACTCTTGCTATTTTGTATCCTTTGTTAATTGGTGATATATCATCCGCTGGTTAAAAATTGTGTTTCATGTGAGTCCAACTGACATTTTGGGTCTCTGCAATCACCCATTACCTGAGGTGATGGTGTGCACCCTGTGTTCCTCAGAAAGCAAAAGAGCTGGAAGAATCCATGAATTGCTCTAGAGCATCATGATCACCCTGACCTCCATGTGCTAAAGACGGACGGAATAAAATGATTTAGCCAAGCCTTGGGTACAATCCCACAGCCATGCCACAGTTATTGGTGAAAAATCAAAAGGAAACAGTCCAAATAATACTGGTGACAATTTACACAACCCTGGAGTCTGTTATAGACAAAACATGGAGAGCGTGGGGAGTCAGATTCCTAACATTAGAGAAATGTTATGGAACAATTCTGAACTTGTGTTTGGTCTCTTAAGTGATTTCTTTTATCTGTAATTTATTCCCATGTAACAAACATCCAAATGCCATTCAAACATTCACTTAAAGAAAATGAATCTGTTTCACCCCAGGGCTCTGTGTGTCCTTAAGAGCAGAGAAGTAGATCTCACCCAGAATAATAGGCTGTGTGGTTTCATGAGACCTGGAGGGTTTTTGCACCAAAGACAGTTGATTTGAGGGATTTTAAAGTGACCATTTGGGTATAACTGTCAGGATGTGGGTGAAACATAATGGAGAGTGGGAAATTTGTCACCACTAGGGATAAACAGTATTATAAAACTGTTTTTCTACTGGCATACATGAAGCATTACTATGGTGTGAAAATTTATCCCAGGTATTGATTTCAAGTGGGAATACTGTGATGCTGTTAGAGATACAGAGAGAACCTCACCGTGCGCATAATCTCCCCTGGCTGTCATTTCCAGCCTCCACATGCTGTCTCTGTAGCAAGATCACTTGTCATGAGCATGACCAGCTCAGGGGGTTGAAGGCCCTGGAGGATGCTGGTCAGCTGTCAGGATAGAAAACAGTACACTTGTTATGCATATATGTCCAGTCCAAGACACAAACACATTTACTTACACTGTGCTACAGTGTAGCAGCTTGGAAAAACCTACCAAAAATCAGAAACATTTCTATGAAGATGGCATTGCCAAAGCTCCAACCTCCATGGGAAAATACACTGTTTGTGACAATACACATATACAAAAACCCAGATCCATACCCCAAAACACATTTATGTGCAAACTGAGGTTGAGGTAAGATCTTTGGGCTAGAATGTCAGATTAAATTGTTCTGGGATGTTTATATTTATTACTCTTAATTCAGAATTGTATGACAGCTCATACCGAGATGGCTATTTTGAAGCTTAGATGCATGGAGATGTTTAATAATTAATGTACAACTTACTTTTTCCTGGTGAATCTGGTAAGCTCCACAGTAAATGGGATTCCTTATGAAATAAGGTCATTTCCCATATTTTTATAATATGTCACTGCATTCAAATTTATGGGTCCTTTGGTAGATGTGAGATACAAAAGCCTTGATCAGTTGATGCCTGGATCAAAGAATTTATAAAATGGTATGAAAACAGCACCTAAATGTATTTTACTCTTGAAACTTTTGCTGCATTACTGTAATTAAAATGGATAGAATATAAAATAGGATTTGGGTCATATACTGTTCAGATATGATAATGTCCTCAGAAAGTCATTTTTAATGAACAGGATGGCTCACAAGCAACTTGTGTACCTCACATTGGTGCTTCTCCTACTGTGTACAGAATTACACGTAAGCACCTCCTAGTGTATTACCAGCTGAAGCTCCCAATGTCGCTGGCAGGTATGCATCACGCCATCCCCCTTTTGTGACAGAAGTCTACATAAAACCATTATTACACTAGTGACATCTTGCTAGGGCCTGATATCTAAATGGTTTTGTCAGGATTCATGTCAGCAGGTTTTTCTTTGAGCTGTTTGTTTTTCCAACAGTTGCCCACCTACTTCTATGAGAAAGCTGTGATACAGGCAACCTACAGACCTTGTAAAAGAGCCATGATCACAAAATGCAAGAGTAAGACATATGCCTCCAACAATTGCCAGAAAATGCTAAGATATTAATATTTCTTATACTGTTTTATTGGTTCCTGTTCTTATTTTCCCTATGCCTATACAGGATGTGTGTGAATGTCTTCTTGCATGTAGAAATGGAATAGTGTTACCAAATGGGGGGCTGGTTAAGAAAAACCTGTGGAGCTTTTTAAAGTAATAATATGATACAGGTGCTCTGGGAACACTAAGGCAGCATCTTTGGAGGATGCATGAATCCTTGGACTTAGATTTTGGGTACTCACTTGTATAAAACATCAGGTAAGGAAATTCCCTTGTGAGATGTCAGGAGAAATTCTGGGTGACATGGGGAAGACACAATCATCTTAAAAGCTCTGGCATTCAACGTCCTCCATCAGAGGGTCTCCCCCTGCCCAGTCATCTAGAGTCATGGCCCCTCCAAAGCACCTTCGTCATTGCTCCCGTCACATCCTTGTTCCTCAGTGTATATATGACAGGGTTGACCATGGGGGTGATGATGGTGTAGAACAGAGAAATGAATTTGCCCTGATCCTGGGAGTAGTTGTTGCTGGGCTGGAGGTAAGCGTAGATGGCCGTGCCATAGAACAGGGAGACCACTGTGATGTGGGACCCACATGTCCCAAACGCTTTTCTGTGCCCTGCAGATGACTTTAGTCTTAAGACTGTCCTGACAATCCAACCATAGGAGACTGTGATTAATGCCACAAGTATGAAGAGAATGATCACACCAACAAAGAAGAGCTCAGACTCATTCACAGTGGTGTCAACACAGGCAAGCTTGAGCAGTGGGGGGACTTCACAAAGGAAGTGTTCTATTTTATTTCTCCCACAAAATGGTAAAAGGAATGTGAGCACTGTCTCCAATGAGGAGTTGGCAGAACCAATGGACCACGATGCAGAAGCCATGAGGGCACAGAGACGGGGGTGCATGATCACTGTGTACTGCAGGGGCTTGCAGATGGCTGCATAGCGGTCCAATGCCATGACCCCTAAGAGAATGCATTCTGTGCCTCCCAACCCTAGAGCAACAAACAGCTGAGCCACACAGCCACCAAAGGAGATAGACTTGTCTGCTCCCCTGAGATGCACCAGGAGCTGCGGGACAGTGCTGGTCGTGTAACACAGGTCCAGAAAGCTTAGGTTGGAGAGGAAAAAGTACATGGGAGTCTGAAGATGTGGGTCCAGGTGGGACAAGGCAATGATGGCAGTGTTTCCCAGCAGAGTGAACAGATAGAAGACCAGAAGAACCACAAAGAGGACTAGCTCCAGTTGAGGCCAGTCAGAGAAACCCAGCAGGATAAACCCAGTGAAAGAACTGCCATTTTTCTGTTCCATCCTCTGTTAGCACATGTTTCCTGTCAGGACCAAGCATTTAGCAATTTTTAAAAGAAATAATCAAAAAATAATCAGTTGGAGGACAGTGGATCTACCATGTTAAAGACAGGGCCAGTGGATTTTATCAGTAACTATTTGAATAAATGATGTACTCATTTATATTGGCATAGTTTATACCAATATAGGTCCACATTATCACAAAAAGTAAATCATAATTATTTAATATAAGAAAAATCACATAAAAGACCTTGTGTTGGCATCAGTTATAGGTACAAAAGGTCTTTCATTCTCAGCTTAATAAGACTTAAAGTGCTATAAGTATGTACATACATTATAGAGAGAATGGGGGTGAGGGAACAAGAAGCAGAGCAGTCAGGAAGGATCAGAAGGAGATACAGAGGGAGAGATGTTATTGTAAATATGTATCTCATGATTCTACACAATTTGATTTGCACACACCTCACATGCAACAGAATATAATACAACATAATCTCAAAAATGCATTCAGATACATGAATTTAAGACCTAGAATGAACTTATACAGAGAATACAATTTCATTCAAAATATCACTACTAGTTCTACATATAAACATTTTGGCAGAATTGACTCTCTAATATATTTATGAAAGATATACCTTTTTATTTTGTATGGTAGCAAAACAATTAAACACTCCATCAAGGAGAACAACACCATCTAAATACAGTGTTTCACTTTTCCCTAAACATGCTTAAAATTACTGTACCAATTTATCAGGAACTCTGAAAATTCATTAGTCATTCAAAGGTAAAATCAGAACTCTAAATTCTGGTGGTCAAAAC
The DNA here is from genome assembly GCF_037043125.1 of Eumetopias jubatus. NCBI lineage: Eukaryota > Metazoa > Chordata > Mammalia > Carnivora > Otariidae > Eumetopias > Eumetopias jubatus. The sequence goes on from NW_028274812.1 coordinate 147,067,175, forward strand.
TTTCCTCTTCCTTCTGCAGATTTCTATTTCACACATTACCAACAAGAGTTTTAAGATTCCTGAAAGAGGTAGGATTATTCCCTATCAACATTCTAATCAGAATAAACATGTTCAAGAGTTATCCAATTGTGTAATCTATGTACAAAGTGTAATGCTTTACATCACTCCCTATGATGCAATAATTACATAGATAATAACAGAGATAAAAACAGATACATTCTCAAGGCAAAGCAGGTCAAAGCGCTGTAAAGGAAACCTTAAATTAGTACAAGGAAAGGCATAAAGAAAAGGATATTTTGGTATTATACAAAATGTCAGACATCCATTTTCATCAGGCTAATTATCACCTTTCTAGAAGCTCTCCTTAAGGGTTGGACCCAACACATGCCAGGTCTAAGGCAAGTCTGGTGACCATTTTCATCCAACTGCTTAGTACTGAAGAAGCATAGTTCTAAACCAACCAAAGAGGCATCAGAAAATCATTCTAGTTCTATCCTATTCAAATGATTAGGCATACACTACACTTTTAATTCTTCTAAGACTTTTTAAAAAATTTTTTATTGTTATGTTAATCACCATATATTACATCATTAGTTTTTGATGTAGTGTTCCATGATTCATTGTTTGTTCATAACACCCAGTGCTCCATGCAGAATGTGCCCTCTTTAATACCCATCACCAGGCTAACCCATCCCTCCACCCCTCTCCCCTCTAGAACCCTCAGTTTGTTTCTCAGAGTCCATCATCTCTCCTGGTTTGTCTCCCCCTCTGACTTACTCCCCTTCATTCTTCATCTCCTGTTATCTTCTTCTTTTTCTTTTTTCTTAAAATATGTTGCGTTATTTGTTTCAGAAGTACAGATCTGTGATTCAACAGTCTTGCACAATTCACAGCGCTCACCGTAGCACATACCCTCCCCAATGTCCATCACCCAGCCACCCCATCCCTCCCACCCCCCACCACTACAGCAACCCTCAGTTTGTTTCCTGAGATTAAGAATTCCTCATATCAGTGAGGTCATATGATACATGTCTTTCTCTGATTGACTTATTTCACTAAGCATAAGACCCTCCAGTTCCATCCACGTCATTGCAAATGGCAAGATCTCATTCCTTTTGATGGCTGCATAATATTCCATTGTGTATATAGACCACATCTTCTTTATCCATTCATCTGTCGAGGGACATCTTGGCTCTTTCCACAGTTTGGCTATTGTGGACTAATTCTTCTAAGACTTTTAAACTCAGAATTGGGTTTGATTTTAGACCCACTGATGTGTGAAAGAAATGGTACAAAACTGGCATAAAATAAGTGTCCATAAAATCCAAATAGAGAATGTAGTATTTCACACTATTTTATACCTCCTTTGATTTCCTATAAAGAGGTATTTGGTGGTATCCACACAAAAAAATTCTTAATAGAATTAACATATAAACGTATTTGAGACAGTCTAAATGTGTACAACAGGGTATATCCCCTGACTCACACTTGCTCAGAAGAGCAAAAAATTCAAACCATGGTTCAGTCTCCTGCACACACGCACATACACTTATCTGAAATAAATTGCTGTCAATTTTAAATGTGCATAAGAGGGGCACCTGGGTGGCTCAGTTGGGTAAGCGTCTGCCTTCAGCTCAGGCCAAGACATCAGGGTCCTGGGATCAGGCCCCATGTTGGGCTCCCTGCTCAGCAGGGAGTCTGCTTCTTCCTCTCCCTCCCGCAAACCTCCACCCCACTCGTGTGTTCTCTCTCTTACTCTACCTCTCTCAAAAAGACAAATAAAATCTTTAAAAAAATAAAAATAAAAAATAAATGTGCCTAAGAAAGGAAACAGTCCCCAAAGTGAAAGAAGGCAGAGATAAAATGCTAACTCATCCAAGAGAAAAACCAATCACATTCATGTACCATTAGAATATAATAATGATATATTTTAACATTATTATATCAATTAGGACTAAGAAGACAGGTTAGAAAAGATAAAACCCTGGTAAAATGAACTTCTGCAAATGATTTGCTGCTTTACAAGATTATATATGTGTGTATTACCACCTCACAACAATCAGAATGGCTAAAATTAACAAGTCAGGAAATAACAAATGTTGGTGAGGATGTGGAGAAAGGGGAACCCTCTTTCATTGGTGGGAATGAAAGCTGGTACATCCACTTTGGAGAACAGTATGGAGGTTCCTCAAGAAATTAAAAATAGAGCTACCCTAGGACCCAGCAATTGCACTACTAGGTATTTACCCCAAAATAAAAATGTAGGGATCCGAAGGGGTACATGCACCCTGATGTTTATAGCAGCAATCTCCACAATAGCCAGACTGTGGAAAGAGTCCAGATGTCCATCGACAGATGAATGGATAAAGAAGAGGTGGTGTATATATACAATGGGATATTATTCGGCCATCAAAAAAAAATGAAATCTTGCCAGTTGTAACAGCGTGGATGGAACTAGAAGGGTATTATGCTAAGCGAAATAAGTCAGTCAGAGAAAGACAATTATCATATGATTTCACTCATATGTGGAATTTAAGAAACAAAACAGAGGATCATAGGGGAGGAGAGGAAAAAAATAAAACAAGATGAACCACAGAGGGAGACAAACCATAGGAGACTCTTAATCATAGGAAAAAAACCGAGGGTTGCTGGACATTAAGGAGAGCACGTGATGGAATGAGCACTGGGTATTGTATAAGACTAATGACTCACTGAACTCTACCTCTGAAACCAATAATATATGTTAATTAATTGAATTTAAATAAAATAAAAAATGTAAAAAGATTATATGTGTGTGTGTATGTGTGTGTATATATATATGAAGGAATGCTGATTGACTACCTATCTCACCAGTCTGAAAATGAATATGATTTTAAGTTGAAAAATAAAATATCAGGCAAAGCAGATGCCCACCAAAAGAGAAAAAAGAATGTGACTGTCTGAATGTTACAATTGCTTCCAGTGTCTTCCTGGAGAGCACACTGGGAGGGAACTACAATATTCATGTCATAGTCTACCATCTCACTTCTATTTTTTTTCTCATTATATTCACACTGTTGGTGGGAATGCAAGCTGGTACAGCCACTCTGGAAAACAGTTTGGAGGTTCCTCAAAAAGTTGAAAATAGAGCTACCATACGATCCAGCAATTGCACTACTGGGTGTTTACCCCAAAGATACAAATGTAGGGATCTGAAGGGATACGTGCACCCCGATGTTTATAGCAGCAATGTCCACAATAGCCAAACTGTGGAAAGACCCAAGATGTCCCTCAATAGATGAATGGATAAAGAAGATGTGGTGTATACATACACAATGGAATATTATGCAGCCATCAAAAGGAATGAGATCTTGCCATTTGTAACGACGTGGATGGAACTGGAAGGTGTTATGCTGAGCAAAATAAGTCAATCAGAGAAAGACATGTATCATATGACCTCACTGATATGAGGAGTTCTTAATCTCAGGAAACAAACTGAGGGTTGCTGGAGTGGTGGGGGGTGGGAGGGATGGGGTGGCTGGGTGATAGAGAGTGGGGAGGGTATGTGCTATGGTGAGCGCTGTGAATTGTGCAAGACTGTTGAATCACAGATCTGTACCTCTGAAACAAATAATGCAATATATGTTAAAAAAAAAAAAGAAGAAGAAGAAGAAGATAGTAGGAGAGGAAGAATGAAGCGGGGGAAATCAGAGGAGGAGACAAACCATGAGAGACTATGGACTCTGAGAAACAAACTGAGGGTCCTAGAGGGGAGGGGGTGGGGGGATGGGTTAGCCTGGTGATGGGTATTAAAAAGGGCACGTTCTGCGTGGAGCACTGGGTGTTATGCACAAACAATGAGTCATGGAACACTACATCAAAAACTAATGATGTAATGTATGGTGATTAACATAACAATAAAAAAATTTTTTATAAAAAGAGTATGTTCTGCTGATCTGGGTCAGTTTCTTCCCTTTCACCTCCCCTACTCAGCATCCATCCCTCTCCAATCTGTGTGCACCACCACAGAACACAATCTTCCCAGAGGAAGGAAAAATTTTGATTAAGTTTAAATGAGAAATTTCATTTCATCTCCTGCTTACCACATTTAAGACTTGTGTAATTAGACTAAAAACCATCATCTATGTGTAGGTAAGCATCAAATGACTGAATGCAGTAAGAGAGATTGATTCCTCTTAGACAAACTATGTAAATAATACTGGCTGGAAATATGAAACACACTCCCTCTCTATTCCTCTCTAAAATAAATAAATAATATAAAATGTTCTAGCTAAGAAATAGAATTTTAAATTTTACTTAATTTTAGTTAATTTAAAGTTAAATGACCTTCTGTGGCTACTTACTCCTGTATTGGACAGCACAGCTCTGGAGCATGAATTGCATCAGATTTAGTCCTGCCTTGGCATTGGCAGCCTTGTCTATCCCATGAGTCTGTCGCTGGCTGTGAGCTGCCCCCACCCTGTCCCTGAGACCACCTGGCAAAGTGGCTCCCTTTCACTTGAGGGCAAATCTCTGAAGAAGGGAATGGCTGTGAACCTTGCAGCCCATGTTCCTAACACGTAGGGAGTGGATTGGATCAGCAGCCAGTAGAGAGCATCTGAGCAGGGCACCAACAGCATTCATACAAGAGTCCATTCAGGATCCTGGGCAAGGATAGAAGGATGGAACCCAGGGTCCAAACAGAGAGGCTTTGACACAATATTCACAACATGGAACTCCACTGTTGGATTTACAACCTAACATATTTAAAATTCCATAATATTTTAGATAATTTAGTAATGCATAAGGGAGAAAATGAAGATTTAGAAATGATAAATAGAATGAGTTTTAAGCATAGAGAACAAACATTATCTAATTTCACAGACAATAAGGACCAATGGGAAAGCATGGAAGCATAGAGTCTAATACTTTTACATATATGCATATTCTCTTATTTTATTACTGAAGGCCATATTTTATTAACACTAAATATGCATATTTATATTATTTGCCACACAGGCACACACAGGTATAATGAATGTACTACAGTACAATACAATGTCTGGGAACAGCTTGGTGGTCTATAATGAACAATTAAATTTAGTTCTTATATTTGGTGAACTTTCGCAGTCTGTTCCTTTAGACAATGGACCATATATGCAAACCAATACAGCTTTTCTGTTTCAAGAACAATTGCAACTGAAAAGAAACTAACTCCCAATTCCTAAAGCAACACACAGACTGAGTTCCATTTCACTCACCTTTGTTCACCTTCTCTGTGGATTTAAGCTATTTCACTATCTCCTTTCCAAGGCACTGCCTAATAACAGTACTGGGGATTGGCCCTTGGACATGTAGAATCAGTTGCATGTGGTAAATGCAAAGGTTGATTATACCAGCACTGGCTCATCCATAGATTTTTCCTAAGCAAAAGGATGCTTTCTCATGATGACTTCACGTGTCTTCAGGTGGTACAGAGTACACTTTGCCTCTAGGAGGTAGGAGGTGAAGTCCCTTGCAAACTCTCACTGTGGTTTCCCGAATACAATGACCTGCCTGTATGAGCACAGGAGAGCGTGCTGTGACGCTCAGCTGTGGCTGGGCTGGCACTGAGAACCAAATGTGTTTCCCTGGCTGACGTCTCTGGGGAGCAGATGCCCACACTGCTAATGAGCCCCTGTCACTGAGCGGTCCAGAGATGGCAGTCCTCAGGGAGAATGATGATCAAGGGCAAAGCCAGAGGAGACCTCATCCATCTCTTTTGTTATTTCATATACTTCACAGAGGACAAATAACTCCTTAGATCTCCCCAGCTACCTTAGTCTCATCTGTGAATGTCCCAGATGTTTACAAAACACCTAAGATTTTTTTCCTCACAACTGCCCAAATTTTACATGTAAATAGATAAGAGTCCCTTCAGTTACTTAATTTTAAATGTAAATATGTTAATAAATTCTTAATTCATTCATAACCATCATATAGATCACAGAGCTAATAATTAAGCACATTCTTATCTTTACCATGAATATAAAGGAGGGCAACCAAATTATACCGAACTTCTAATACAGCTCAGGGAAAACAAAATCTCATATCATCTAGAACATTGACCAGTTGGTCTTGATAGTTTTTTTTATTATGTTCAATTAGCCAACATATAGAACACCATTAGTTTTTGATGTAGTGCTCAACGATCCATCAGCTGCGTATAACACCAGTGCTCATCAAAACACGTGCCCTCCTTAATAACCAACAGGTTTTAATGAGGTACTCAACAATTTAAAAAATTATCTCTTTTTAATTAGTCTTTGCATTTAAATTCCAAATGATTTTGACTTTACCAGGATAGTTAAAATAATCACCACATAAAAATGGAAGGAAGCTGTTGGGTGGTTTGTCGCTGTTTCTCTTGGATCCATAAGTTCCAGCTTCCTTTATCATGTTCAGCCTAAAGAGATAAACTACTTCCTACTAAAAACATTCTTACATTTGAATTTTCTCAGTTATTCCCATACCAGTTAGATTCCATTCTGATAGTTAGAGGGCAGCTAGCAAAGACATTACACTCTGAGAATCCTGAAGAGATAAGGAATCACAGACCTTTATTAACACAATTAAACCTTGCATCCCAGGTCAAGCTCACTGCTACCAGGCTTACTTGCTCAAATCACTTTGATAATAGTGTGGCATTATCTAGTGATGCTGACCCACAGTCACATCCTAGACTCAATATTATCTAGAACAATGTTCGAGTACATACTCCAAGACACCCATATAAGAACACGCCACAGCAACATCCTTGGTATTAACCAAAACCTGGACAAATCCAAATGCCCATCCACAGTAAAATGTGTAAATCATTACCTATTCATACAAAAGAGTACTCTACAAAAATATGAATTAAACTACAGCAAAACAAATTGAAACAATGTTTTTCACACAAAGTCGTGAGGAAAAGATACAAGTTAGAAAGTAATTGATCCTTCTACATAAGTTCAAAAATAGGGACAACAAACTGTTCATGAACTCACATATGGGTGGTACAGTAAAGTTACAGACAAAATTATAGTCACAACTAAAAATGATGTCAAAATGCTGCTTATAACAAAGTCTCCATCAAAAGAAAGACAAAGGTATGCAGTTGGATAGAGGCCATCCGAGGTTCTGTCCAGGTTCGGCAATATCATGACCCATTACTTCTTAATTATTATTGAAACTGAACATATTTTTCTATGACACTGTTGTGCCCAATATTACACCAATGACAGTGAGAAAGCAGGAAACAAAGAGGCTAAATAACAATGATATAAATTATCAGGAGTATTTTTTTAAAGGATGACAGTAGCTAATAAAATCACATTCAGAAAAGCTAAGTTTAGGCAAAAAAGAAACATTATTATGAATCTGTAAAGAATCAGACAGATGAACTAAAAGAAATACAGTTGAAACATGCTGTTATAGAAAAGCAACATAACTGAAATAGGAAAGAGCAGGAATGTTTCTCCAGCAGGAGCCTGGACACCATCCTCCCTGCAAAGCTGCAATTGTGAGGACAGTCTTTCATCTCAAAGATCCAAATTGCCACCTGCTCAGTACATTCTCCAAGAGGTTACTTCTGGTCTCTGAGTTGTTCCCAGCTCTCTGATCCTCTCCTCATTAGTTGGTCTCCATCTGAGGGAAGCAGCCCAACCTTCTTACTTCCCACCGCCCCTGCACTGCTGCCCTGCTTTGGGATCTGTGGTTACCACTGGGTAAACAGATGAAAAGTCTAAGTGGGGAACGTGAAAAGGAAAAGCCTCCAAAAAAAGAGGGTAATGACAAAAAAAAAAAAAAGACAAATCTAGAAGACCAAATGACAGAAGGTGAAAGAGACAGGACATATATACAGAGATTCCAGTTACACAGAGAATAGAGAATACTCCCTAAAAGTGAAAACAGAAGGAAAAATACAGAGAAAACAATAAAATGATGGGCATGACAACTCTCAAAGTTCAAAAAGCTCAGAATGGATTGAAGTCTTTGCAATATCCCATAGATTTTGAGCTGAGGTGTTTTCATTTTCATTGCTTTGCATGAATTGTTTAAGTTCTTCTTTAATTTCCTGGTTGACCCATTCATTCTTTAGCAGGATGCTCTTTAACCTCCAAATGTTTGAGTTCCTTCCAAATTTTTTTCTTGTGGTTGAGTTCTTGTTTCATAGCATTGTGGTCTGAAAATATGCAGGGAATAATCTCAATCTTTTGGTATAGGTAGAGACCTGATTTGTGACCCAGTATGTGATCTATTTTGGAGAAAGCTCTATGTGCACTCAAGAAGAATGAGTATTCTTTTGTTTTAGAATGGAATGTTCTGTATACATCTACGAAGTACATCTGGTCCAATGCATCATTCAAAGCTCTTGTTTCTTTGTTGATCTTGTGCTTAGATGATCTGTCCATTGCTGTGGGTGGAGTGTTGAGGTCTCCTATTATTAATGCATTATTATCAATATGTTTCTTTATTTTGGTTTTTAGTTGGTTTATGTACTTGGCTGCTTCTATGTTGGGGCCATAAATATTTACAATTGTTAGATTTTCTTGTTGGATAGATTCTTTAAGTATGATATAGTGTCCTTTTACATCTCTTACTACATTCTTTGGTTTGAAATCTAATTTGTCTGATATGAGGATTGCTACCCCAGCCTTATTTTGAGGTTCTTTGGCATGGTAAATTGTTCTCCATCCCCTCACTTTCAATCTGGAGGTGTCTTTAGGTTCAAAATGAGTCTCTTGTAGACAGTATATGGATGGCTCCTGTTTTTTTATCCAATCTGAAACCCTGTGTCTTTTCATGGGAGCATTCAGCCCATCTACATTCAGAGTAACTATTGAAAGATATGAATTTAGTGCTATTGTATTGCCTGTAAGGTCCCTGTATCTGTAGATTGTCTCTGTTAATTTCTGCTCTGTATTGGGGTCTCTCTTCGCTTACAGAATCCCTCTTAATATTTCTTGCAGGGCTGACTTGGTGGTCATATATTCTTTCATTTCCTGCCTGTCCTGGAAGCTCTTTATGTCTTCATCTGTTCTGAATGACAGGCTTGCTGAATAAAGTATTCTTGGCTGCAAGTTCTTCTCATTTAGTACCTGAATATGTCTTGCCAGACATTTCTGGCTTGCCAGGTCTCTGTGGATACATCTCATGTTTTCCCTCCATATGTAAGGAACCTCTTCTCCCTAGCTGTTCTCAGGATAGATTCTTCGGCTCTAAGATTTGCAAGCTTCACTATTATATGTCAGGGTGTTGATCTATTTTTATTGATTTTGGGAGGGGTCCTCTCTGCCTCTTGGACACAAACGTTTGTTTCCCTCCCCAGATTAGGGAAGTTCTTAGCTATGATTTGTTCAAATATACCTCCTAGCCCTCTCTCTCTCTCTCTCCACCCCGTCGGGAATCCTAATAATTCTGACGTTGGAACATTTCATGGCATCATTAATCTCTCTAAGTCTATTTTCATGGGCTACTACTGCCTCATCTCTCTTTTCCTCAACTTCCTTCATTTACATCAGCTTATCTTCTAGATCACCAATTCTCTCTTCTGCCTCACTTGCCCTGAAGTTTAGAGTATACAGTTTAGACTGCATCTCATTCATAACATTTTTTTCATTTGGCCTGATTAGATCTCATTTCAGCTCTTAGAGATTCTATATTGTCATTAATACTTTTTTCAAGCCTAGCTAGTGGCTTTATGACTGCTATCCTGAATTCTATCCCTGACATCTTGCTTATATCCACATCCATTAGTTCTGTGGCAGAGGACATTTTCTTTGTTGCAAGTTCCTCCTCCTAGTCATTCTTCCAAGTGATGGTTGAATGAATGAGTCGAGTCCAAAATATCAACCACGACCCAAGCAAGATGCACCCTAATAAAATCTGGAGTGGTCAGAAGCTACCACCGAAAAAACAAAGCCAAAATGAAACACAAGAATAAAGTTTAAAAAAATTAAAAATTTTTTTGAAAAGTGGAGGGAGGGGAAGGGGACCTATAATCTTTCAGTGTGGTTAAAGCAGGGTATTTCAGTTGTTCCTGGGTGTATTTTGATCTGTGTGGTAGAGGACACTATGTCCCAAAATTACAAGGAAAGTAAAACTTTGTGTGTGTGTGTGTGTGTGTGTGTGTGTGTGTGTGTGTGTATACATATATATATAATGTAAAATTGAATAGTGAAGAAAGGACTACAATAAAGCATATATCTATTAAAAAAATATAGGTGTAAAAAAATACAAGTTAAAAAGTTACCACTAAATAAAGGTTTATATAATGAACATCTAGTTGAAATGAGAAGGTAAAAAGAAAAGGAAAAAAAGGCAAGCAAAAAACAGAAAAAAAGATTAAGAAGAAGAAAAAAAAAGGAAAATTTTATCCAAAAAAATAAACAAGTCATGAGGTCACACCTGGAACTCAATATATAATTTTCCCCTGGTGTTGGGATTTTACAGTTTTATAGGATCCATGGATTGTCATCCAGCTGTTCTTCCAGCGTGTCTTCTGGGGGGAAGGGGCCTGCAGCGCTGTTTCTCAGGTAACTCTGCCTGTGCAGATTTGCGCCCCTCCCCGACCCCCTTCAGGAGGACGGGCTCAGTGGAAACCTTCTGTGTGGCTTTTGTTCCCTGGAGGCTTTCCACTTCTCTTCAGAGGATCAAAGCAAAAATGGCCGCAGCCAAACCTCTGGCCCAGAGCAGAAAATTCACAGTCTGCCCTTTCATAAACCCTCCAGGACAAACAGTCTCCACTTTTGTATGTGCTGCTGACATCACTGTGCACCCAGAGCAACTCTCTCAGAGGTAGTCTCAGGGGCCCAGGAGTGCCATGCCCTTTGTGATTCTAAAACCACGAGCAGCCTCGGGCTCTCACATGCACCGGAAGCTCCTGGATCATGTCTGGGCACCACTCCAAAGCCCTTTCAGGGCTGCTACTGCTCTGAGTTTTTGCCCTGTCGAGGGTGCAGTTTCCAGATTTTTTTCAGGCTGCCCAAGAGAAGAGCGATTATCCACCACCTGGCTTGTGATTTATGGCGATCTGCGCTGAGAGTTCCTTCCTGGGCTTGCTGACCATAACCTGCTTTCTGGCTCTTCTGCTCGGGGACCCTACTGGGTCAGGAAGCCCCTTTGGCTCTGAGACTTCTCCTATCCCGAGACCACAATGCTCTACCTAGAATTCTGCCTTTTCATTTCCAGATCCCCTTTCAGAGAAGGATGTCTCTAACTAGAGCAGATTTCTAAGGGTTCCAGTTTTGCGTTCCAGTGTTATCACTTTCCAGAAGCCAGCTTATGGAGGCTCCATCCCCCTTCTGTTTATCTTCCAATATCTCCCCGCAGATTCGTGACTCCAAACATCCTACCCTGCAAAAAGCAGTAACCTTTCTGCTTGTAGAGATCCAGATAAATATTCTTACATCTCAGGCTGATTTCATGGCTGTTCAAAGTGGTTTGGTAGATATCCAGCTAAATTCAGGGGACCACTTGAGACGGGGTCCTCTATTCCTCCACCATCTTGCCTCCTCTCCCTAGGAATAAATTTTTTTTAAAGATTTTATTTATTTATTTTTGAGAGAGAGAGCACAAGCTGGGGGAGTGTCAGGCAGAAAGAGAGGGAGAAGCAGGCTCCCTGCTGAGAAAGGAGTTCAACGAGGGACTCGATCCCAGGACCCTGGGATCATGACCTGAGCTGAAGGCAGATGCTTAACCAACTGAGCCACCCAGGCACATCCCTTGCCCCACTAAGTAATTTTAAAGATAATTGGTACTGCCTTTAACAGAGTTTGAGTGAGGAGTAATTTTGACATTCACCATTTTCAAGGATTATCCTGTCCAAGGTTGGCATATTTTAAAGACATGAACCTGGGTTTATTCTAAGGAGTCTGTTCCATTTCATCCCCTAACACTTTTCTTTTGTTCTTTTTCTTTTTCTAAGATTTTATTTATTTATTTGACAGATTGAGAGAGAGCACAAGCGGGGGGAGCAGCAGGGAAAGGGAGAAGCAGGCTCCCCACTCAGCAGAGAGCCCAATGTGGGGCTCGATCCCAGGACCCCAAGATCATGACCTGAGCCAAAAGCAGACGCTTAGCTGACTGAGCCACCCAGGCGCCCCCCCACCCCGCCCCCAGCATTTTTCTACAATTCCATGACCACACACCACTTGGCAATCACTGAGTGCATTAGCATTCATGGGGGACCAGCAGTCATGAGCTTTCATCAGCAGACATTCACTTTGCCATCAATATGCCAATCTCTTTGAGTCATAGAAATGTAGTGATCAGTCGAAGGCCAACTTTCTTCTTCCAAGAGGGAGTTGGATATCTGTAATCTTTGATATTCTTCCTTGGAAGAAGATGCCATATCGATATCCTAACACCCATTCAAATGCTCCTAAGATAAGCTGAGGTTCTTCCCATTGCTCCTGATTCCTCAGACCCAAAAAGGTGTTGGTGTTGTCTGCAGATCTGATGTCTATGGGTGAGTTTGCTATTTCCTTAGAGTAACTTCTAGATGAAAGAGAAATCTGAAGTCCAGATTAGCTGACTACCACTTCAGGAGAGAAGTGAAAAAATGTCAGTATTTTCTTCTCTAGCTCAAACCAAATCTAGGTGCTAGGTCTTACAAGTGTGCAATCTGTGTTTATGTTTCAGATCTGTAAAGTGTCAAACTATTTACTTTAAAAACATTTAGAATAAACCAATAAGATATTAACATATACTATGATATTAAATACATTAAGATTTGTGTGCTTTTCACATACAATCTGGCTTTATATTCTAAATGATCTATGTGACTTCTTTCCAATGTACTGAATGAGTAGAATCTAAACTGTTTTTGATATCCATGATATTTAGCCAATGAGCATGCACTTTACCTGGCTTTCCTTTGAAGACTTCAATCAAAGATCATTTGTACAGTGAGTTCTCGTCTCATCTTCCTTCCAGATTGATTCACTGTTGTTTTTCTGGTCTTTATTTCATATATTTCTGTTCTGATCTTTGTTCTTTCCTTCCTTCTGCTAAATTTGAGCTTTGTTTTTTACTAGCTCTTACAGGAGTGAAGTTAGGTTATTTATTTGAGAATTATTTTCCTAATGTAGGCTTTTATTGTGGTAAACTTTCCCCTTAGATTGCTTTTGCAGCATCCCATAAATTTTGGTCAGTAGTGTTTGTATTTTCATTTTTACAAGATATTTCTTGATTTCTCTTTGATGTCCTCTCTGACCCATTGGTTTTGGGGTGGGGGATGTTATTTAATTTTTACGTATATGGAAATGTTTCAGCTTTCCTTTTATTATTGATTTTTAGTCTCATACCATTGCGATCAAAAAACGATACTTGCATGAGTTCAATCTTCTTAAATTTGCTGACTTGTTTTGTAAATTATCTTGTGATCTCTCCTAGACACTCTTCCTGTTGTGCTTGTCAAGAATGTGTATTCCACTGCTATTGGATGAAGTGTTCCATATATTTCTGTTAAATTTTTTAGTCCAAAGTTTGGCTCAAATCCAATATTTCCTTATTCATTTTCTGTCAGAATGATTCATCCAGTTAATATTAGAATATTGAAGTCCCTATGATTATTATATTGTTGTCTATTTCTCCCTTCATATCTGTCAGCATTTGCTTAATATGTTTACGTGATTGAATGCCCATATATTTACCACTGTTATATCTTCCTGGTGAAATGATCCCTTTGTATGAAGTTTTTTGTCTCTTGTTATCACTTTTGGTTTAAAGTCTATTTTGTCTAATATTAGTATAGCTACTTCTTCACTCTCAAACATTTACAAAAAAGAACTAGCACCAATTCTTCTCAAATTCTTCAAAAACAAAATGAAAAGTAGACATTCCCAAACTCATTTTATAAGATTAGTAGTATCCTGACACCAAACACAGGTAAATACTACAAAGAAAAAAGAAGAATGAATGAAACCTATAGGCCTATATCCCTAATGAATATAGATGCAAAATTTCTCAACCAAGTATCGGCAAACCAAATTGAGGAGCACATTAAAAGGTTCATACACTGTGATCAAGAGGGATGTATAGAAGGGATACAGGATGAGCCAACATACACAGATCAATAAATGTGATAAACCACATAGTACAATGAAAGATAAAAATCACATGATTATCTAAATAGATGCAGGAAGGCAGTTAACAAAATACAACATCTTCTCATGGTAAACATAGTCAACAAAATAGGTGAAGAAGGAATGACCTCAACATAATAGAGGCCATATATGACAAACCCATGGCTAACATTCAATGGCAAAATGTTGGAAGCTTGTTCTCTGAGATCAGAAACAAGACAAGGATGCTCACCCTCACTACTCTTACAGAACACAGAACTGGAAGTGCCAGCCTGAGCAATCAGGCTCAAAAGAAATAAATGGCATCCAAACATTAAAAAAAGAAGTATAATTGTGTTTGCTTGGAAATGACATATATAATTATATAGAGAAGATCCTAGATACCACCAAAAAACTATTAGAACTCATCAACAAAGTTTTAGTACAGTTGCAAAACAGAAACTCAACATAAAGAAATGAGTTGCCTTTTTATTCAATAAGAAAAAATATGTGAAAAGACTTTTAAAATCCCATTCACAATAGCATCAGAAACAAGAAAACACTTAGCAATAAATTGAACCAAGGAGGCAAATGACCTGTATACTTAAAACTACAAGATTTTGATGAAAGAAATTGAAGAAGAATTAAGATATCCTGTGTTCATGAATTAAAAGAATTAATTCTGCTAAAATGTCCACACCACTCAAAACCATCTATAGATTCAGTGAAATCCCTATCAAATCTGAGTGGTATTTTTTACAGATATAGACAAAGCAAATCTAAAATCTGTATGGATCCAAAAAAGTCCCCAGTTACAAAAGCCACCCTGACAAAGAAGAACAAAACTGGAGGCATCCCATTTCCTGATTCAAACTATATTATAAAGCTCTAGTGATCAGAACAGTATAGTACTCACTGAACAAACAGACACATATACCAGAGGAACTGAATGAAGAGCCCAGACATAAACCCACCAATATACAACTAACATTTTTTATTTAAATTCAATTAGCCAACATATAAGTACATCATTAGTTTAAGATGTAGTGTTCATTAGTGATCAGATAAACAAACATTTGACAAAGTAGAGAATATTCATGGGGAAACATAGTCTCTTTAATACTTGGTCCCAAGAAAACTCGGTAAGTACATGCAGAGAAATGAAATTGGAACTCTATATACACAGCTCACTAAAAATTACCTTGAATTGGATTGAGATGTAAACATAAGACCTGAAATTGTATAACTCCTAGAAGACAACATAGAGGAAAAGATTCATGACATTGGACACTTTGACAGTTACCAAATGAGGGTGTTCTAGCATTATCCTAACTACAAACACAGCCTACTCACTGGGGTCCAAATTTCAATCCAGAGCCAGAATATGACACTAAAAGCACTAGCAACAAAAGCAAAAAATTAGTAAGTGGGACTACATTGAACAAAAAGCTTCTGCGCAACAAAAAAGCATCAACAAAATAAAAAGTCAGCATATAGAATGGGAGAAAATACTTACACATCTTCTACGTGATAGGGGTTAATATCCAAAATATACAAGGAACTCATGCACCTCAGGAGCATAAAAACAAACAATACCATTTTTTGAAAAGGACAAAGGCACTGAATAGATATTTTCCCAGAGAAGACATACTAATGGCTAATAGATATAACAAAGGTATTCAACATCACTCATTGTCAGGAAAATGCAAACCAAAAGCACAAGCAGATATCACCTCACACCTTTTAGAATGGCTATCATCAAAAAGACAAAAGATAACAAGAGTCGGTGAGGGAACACCTGTGCACAGTTGGTGGGAATGTAAACTGATACAGCCTCTATGGAAAGCAGTACAAAGATTCCTCAAAAAATTAACAGTGGAACTGCTATTGTATCCAGCACCAACTTCTAGGTACACATCCAAAGGAAATGAAATCAGGATATTACAGAGATATGTGCCCTCCCATACTCATTGCAGCATCATTTGCAATGGCCAAGACGTGGAGACAACCTAAGTGTCCGTGCAGATGAAAAGGATAAAGACGATGTGGCATAAGTATCTAAAGGAATATTATTCAGCCAGGAGAAGGAAGGAAATCTTTCCATTTGTGACAACATGGATGGACCTTGAAGGCATTATGCTAGGTGAAACAAGTCAGAAGAGAGACAAATACTATGTGATCTCACGTAACTGTGGGATCCAGAAAAGATGAACCTGTAGATACAGAGAGTAGAAATGTGGTTACCAGGGGCTGAGGGGTAGGAGACGTGGGAGAGTTGGGCAAAGGGTACCAACTACCAGGTATAAAATGATTAAGTCCTGAGGATTTAATGTACAGCATGGTAGTTATAGGTCATATGATTTTATTATAGACTTGAAAGTTGCTGAGAGAGATTTTAAATGTTCTCATCACAAAAAGGATACCATAATTATGTGATGTGATAGAGGTATTAAGTAACACTATCTTGGCAAAAATTACATTTTATATATATAATTTCATTATATATAGAATATATACACACACACATATATATAGAAAGAATAGATATATAGTAACATTTTATGCTCTCTTCTCTCTTTCGCTAAAATAAATAAATAAATAAAGGCACCTGGGTGGTTCAGTTGGTTAAGTGTCTGCCTTCAGCTCAGGTCATGGTCCTGGGGTCCTGGGATCGAGCCCCCTGTCAGCCTTCGTGCTCAGAGGGGAGCCTGCTTCCCCCCCCTCCCTCTACAACTACCCCTGCTTGTGCTCATCCTTTCTCCCTTTGTTAAATAATAAATAAATAAATAAATAAATAAATAAATAAATAAATAAATCTTAAAAAGGAGGGGGTGCCTGGATGGCACAGTCAGTTGAGTGTCCGACTCTTGGTGTTGGCTCAGGTGGTGATATCAGGTGAGATGGAACCCCTCTTTAGGCTCCATTCTTAGCTCAGAATCTGCTAAATTTTCTCTCACTCTCCCTTGACCTTCCTCACCCCTCCTCTCCCTCTCTAAAATAGATACATAAATCTTTTTTAAAAAGACAGAAAATTAAACAACTTCACTCTCAAGAGAGGTTAAAACTATCCTCAGAGGACGCAGAGAAAGGGGAACCCTCTTATACTGTTGGTGGGAATGCAAACTGGTACAGCCATTCTGGAAAACAGTATGAATGTTCCTCAAAAAGTTAAAAATAGAACTATCCTATGAGCCAACAATTGCACTATTAAGTATTTATCCAAAGGACAGAAACATAGTAATTTGAAGGGGCATATGCACTCCATTGTTTATAGCAGCAATGTCCACAATAACCAAACTATGGAAAGAGCCCAGATGTCCATTGACAGATGAATGGATAAAGAAGAGGTGGTATATATATATATATACAATGGAATATTAGTCATCAAAAATGATGAAATCTTGCCATTTGCAATGACCTGGATGGAACTAGAGGGTATTATGCTAAGTGAAATAGGACAGAGAAAGACAAATACCATATGATTTCACTCATATGTGGAATTTCAGAAACAAAACAGAGGATCATGGGGATCGGAAGGAAAAATGAAATAAGATAAAAACACAGAGGGAGGCAAACCATAAGAGATCTTAACTATAGGGAAGAAACAGGGTGGCTGGAGGGGAGGGTGTTGGGGGGATGAGGTAGTTGGGTGGTGGGCAGTAAGGTGAGCACGTGAAGTGACGAGCACTGGGTGTTATACGCACTCTACCTCTGAGACTAATAATATGCTATGTGTTAATTAGATTGAATTTAAATTAAAAAAATATTAGACTGTGCCTAAATATTAGCTCTGTGATCCCATATATGTTTGTTATGAATGAAATTAAATTAAGAATTTATTCACATATTTTTATTTAAAATTAAGTAACTGAAGGGACTCTTATCTATTTATATGTAAATATTTGGGCAGTTGTGAGGTAAAGAAATCTTAGGTGTTTTGTAAAACATCTGGGTCATTCACAGATGAGACTAAGGTAGCTGGGGAGTTCTCAGGAGTTATTTGTCCTAGGTGAGGTATATGAAATAATAAGAGATGGATGAGGTCTCCTCTGGCTTTGTCCTTGGTCGTCATTCTCCCTGAGGACTGCCATCTCTGGACCGCTCAGTGACAGGGGCTCATTAGCAGTGTGGGCATCTGCTCCCCAGAGACGTCAGCCAGGGAAACACATTTGGTTCTCAGTGCCAGCCCAGCCACAGCTGAGTGTCACAGCACCCTCTCCTGTGCTCATACAGGCAGGTCATTGTATTCGGGAAAGCATAGTGAGAGTTTGCGAGGGACTTCACCTCCTACCTCCTAGAGGTAAAGTGTACTCTGGTACCACGTGAAGACACGTGAAGTCATCAGAGAAAATGTCCTTTTGCTTAGGAAAAATGGACTTCCCTTTGTACCTCCTAGAGGCAAAGTGCAGATCTCTGTACCACCTGAAGACTCATGAAGTCATCATGAGAAAGCATCCTTTCGCTCAGGAAAAATCTATGGATAACCCAGTGCTGGTATAGTCAGCCTTTGCATTTACTGCATACAACTGATTCTACATTCCAAGGGCCAATCCCCAGTAGTGTCTGTAGGCAGTGCCTTGGAAAGGAGGTAGGGAAATAGCTTAGAACCCACAGAGAGGGTGAACAAAGGTGAGTGAAATGGCACTTGGTTTTTGTGTTGCTTTAGGAATTGGAAATTAGTTTATTTTCAGTTGCAATTGTTCTTGAAACAGAAAAGCTGTGTTGGTTTGCATATGTGGTCCACTGTCTCACGGAACAGACTGTGGAAGTTAACCAAATACAAGAACTAAATTTAATTGTTCCTCATAGACCACCAAGTTGTGCCCAGACATTTCATTGTACTGTAGTAAATTCATTATACCTGTGTGTGAACATGTGCAAATAATTTAAATATGCATATGTAGTGGTAATAAAATATACCCTCTATGCATATGTGCAAAAGTATTAGACTATATACTTCCATGCTTTCTCATTGGTTCTTATTGTCTGTGAAAATAGACAATTTGTTCTCTATGCATAAAACTCATTGCCAGTATTTATAGTTTCTAAATGGTCATTTTCTCCCTTATGAGTTACCAAAATAACTAAAATATGTATAGAGTTTTAAAAATGCTATATTGAAATTTACAACAGAAGTTCCATTTTGTGAATATTGTGTCAGCGCTTCTCTATTTTGATACTGGTGTTAATAAGAAATGATATTTCATGTGAGTACAAATATCAATCTGAAGAAGAAAGTTACGAAGAATCCTGAGTGTTTAATTGATGAATTAGGCAAATGACAAGTTCTGTGTGTGTGTGTGTGTGTGTGTGTGTGTGTGTGTGTGTGTGTGTGATTGCACTGAGGTGATGTGTGAGGTACACTGGGTTCCATCCTTCTATCCTTGCCCAGGATCCTGAATGGACTCTTGTATGAATGCCGTTGGTGCCCTGCTCAGATGCTGTCTACCTGGCTGCTGATCCAACCCTTACCCTATGTGTTAGGAACATGGGCTGCAAGGTTCACAGCCATTCCCTTCTTCAGAGATTTGCCCTCAGCTGAAAGGGAGCCACTTTGCCAGGTGGTCTCAGGGACAGGGTGGGGGCAGCTCACAGCCAGTGACAGACTCATGGGATAGACAAGGCTGCCAATGCCAAGGCAGGACTAAATCTGATGCAATTCATGCTCCAGAGCTGTGCTGTCCAATACAGGAGTAAGTAGCCACAGGAAGTCATTTAAATTTAAATTAATTAAAATCACCCATCAGAAAGGATGAATACCCACCATTTGCATCGACATGGATTATGGTAAGTGAAGTAAATCAAGCAGAGAAAGACAATTATCATATGGTTTCACTCATTTGTGGAACAGAAGGAATAGTGTGAAGGACCACAGGGGATGGGAAGGAAAAGGGAATGGGAAGGAGGGGAGAGGGGGAGACAAACCATGAGAGACTCTGGACTCCAGGAAACAAACTGAGGGTTACAGAAGGGAGGGGGGTGGGGGGATGGGGTAACAGGGTGATGGGTATTAAGGAGGGCACATGTGGCAATGAGCACTGGGTGTTATATGCAACTAATGAATCATTGAACACTACATCAAAAACCAATGATGTATTATATACTGGCTACTTGAACATAATAAATAAATAATAAAAGAGACTAGGAAAAAAAGTGGGCTATAATATATTTGATATATTCCTTTTTTAATTTTTTTAATTTTATTTAAATTTTTATTGTTATGTTAATCACCATACATTACATCATTAGTTTTTGATGTAGTGTTCCATGATTCATTGTTTGTGCATAACACCCAGTCCTTGTTTTTAATTTGAAGAGGTTTTTGTTAGCGAACTTTGGTTTTTTATTGTTAATAAACAAGAATTTTTGTTGTTGAAAAATTAATTAATTAAAATTAAATAAAATACAAAATTCAGTTTCTCAGCTAGGCCATTTTAAATCCTCAGGTAGTGACATGTGGTTAGCAGCTACTGTATTAGACAGTGAGGACTGAGTATTTCTACCAGCACAGATGGATCCCTGTATGGGAGAGTTCTGTTCCTGCTTCTTATGGGATCAGGCTCATGCCATATTCCACTTAAGACCACATCTTTGCTTAGCAACGTTCTCTGCTCTGTTTTGCTTCCCTCACCCCCTTTATCCTGAGAGCATTCCCTGAACAAACAACATGCAGTGGAAATCTTACTTGATCCTCCTCTCCCGTGGAACCTGATGGAAAGCACTGTCCATGTTCCTTAGACCTGTCATTTCCAGTGTTAGGATAGCTGCATTCCCCCTCATTAGCTCATCCTGCATTGCCCTGGAGGGCCTGTTCTAGTGTATCTGGGGTCAGCTCAGACCTAGGGGACAGACGCATTATTAAAGCAAGAGTGATTCATTCCTAGCGCTGCCCGCACTATTTCAGGATTCATTCGGGAACTGGATAGGGTGCGGTTTGTATGTCAGCTGTATCAGTGACTGTTATATAACTGAAATATCTTCAATGCAGACATTTTCTTGAGATCTTTGAGCTTTAAAACATGTAGTTTGCTTACTGAGTATCTAGTTTTCAAGAAATATGGACTCTTCCACTTAAACTTTTAGGGTTATATGTTAGCATTGAACACTTATATCGCAAGTGTTGGCTTTATCAGCTTAGCTGCGCCGGTACTAAGCATTTAACCTCTTTCATCTGATGCCTGTTCTCTTAATTATTATTGTAAAATTGTGTAAAAATGTGTCATTTCCTATTCTATTTTTATTGGATGGTAATTATTTCATAGGTGCCATCTAATTTTGTTTTGTGGAACCCATTTTTATTTTACCTAATAAAAATTTTTCTCTCTATATATATAAAGGAATAATTTATGTGTGATTTTTATAACTACATTTTCCTGTATCACACATATCAAGATAGGTACTAGGGACACAATTCTTTGCTCTAGACTTAGGATGGATATGTTCAATATTTTCCACCAGTATTATTTACATAGTTTGTCTAAGAGGAATCAATGTCTCTTACTGCATTTAGTCATTTGACGCTTACCTACACATAGACATTGATGCTTAGTCTAATTATACAATTCTTCTTCTTTTGTAAGAAGAAAGTGAAAGGAAATTTCCTCCTTAACCTTAGTCTAAACATACTTTTCTCCGGAAAGATTTCCTTCCGTGGTGGTGCACACAGCTTTAGGGTGGATGGATGCCGAGGAGGAGGAGGAAGAGAACAAAGTGACCCAGATCAGCAGAAAATACTCTTGAGAATCAATGGGAGAATGTCTTATGCAGCCTGATCTTTCCCATATCCAGTGTCTTCTTTGGAGAAGTGTCTGTTCATGTCTTCTGCCCATTTTTTCACTTGATTATTTGTTTTTTCGGTGTTGAGTTTGAAAAGTTCTTTATAGGTCTTGGATAGCACCCCTTTATCTGTAGTGTCATTTGCAAGTAACTTCTCCCATTCTGTGGGTTGCCTCTTTGTTTTGTTGACTGCTTCTTTTGCATTAAAAATTTTTTTAAAAACTTTAAAAATGTACCTACATATTTACAGTACTTCACGTGCCATTAAGCTCAAACTGAAAGACCTTTTGTACACCAAGGCCATTATGTGATTTTTCTTATATTAAACAATAATGATTTACTTTCTGTGATAATGTGGACCTCAACTGGTATAAGCTATGCCAATTTCAATGAGTAAATCACTTACTGAAATAGTACTGATAAAATCCAATGGCCTTTACTTTAAACATGATAAATCCACACACATCCCCCTTGCCGCCAAATATTTATTTTCTTGAAGATTTCTTTTAAAAATTGCTAAATGCTTGGTCCTGCAGGAAACATGTGCTAACAGAGGATGGAACAGAAAAATGGCAGTTCTTTCACTGGGTTTATCCTGCTGGGTTTCTCTGACCGGCCTCAACTGGAGCTAGTCCTCTTTGTGGTTCTTCTGGTCTTCTATCTGTTCACTCTGCTGGGAAACACCACCATCATTGCCTTGTCCCACCTGGACCCACATCTTCAGACTCCCATGTACTTTTTCCTCTCCAACCTAAGCTTTCTGGACCTGTGTTACACGACCAGCACTGTCCCGCAGCTCCTGGTGCATCTCAGGGGAGCAGACAAGTGTATCTCCTTTGGTGGCTGTGTGGCTCAGCTGTTCCTCTCTCTAGGGTTGGGAGGCACAGAATGCATTCTCTTAGGGGTCATGGCATTGGACCGCTATGCAGCCATCTGCAAGCCCCTGCAGTACACAGTGATCATGCACCCCCGTCTCTGTGCCCTCATGGCTTCTGCATCGTGGTTCATTGGTTTTGCCAACTCCTCCTTGGACACAGTGCTCACATTCCTTTTACCATTTTGTGGGAGAAATAAAATAGACCATTTCTTTTGTGAGGTCCCCCCACTGCTCAAGCTTGCCTGTGTTGACACCACTGTGAATGAGTCTGTGCTCTTCTTTGTTGGTGTGATCATTCTCCTCATACCTATGGCATTAATCACAGTCTCCTATGGTTGGATTGTCAGGACAGTCTTAAGAATAAAGTCATCTGCAGGGCAGAGGAAAGCGTTTGGGACATGCGGGTCCCACATCACAGTGGTCTCCCTGTTCTATGGCACGGCCATCTACGCTTACCTCCAGCCCAGCAACAACTACTCCCAGGATCAGGGCAAGTTCATTTCTCTGTTCTACACCATCGTCACCCCCATGGTCAACCCCGTCATATATACACTGAGGAACAAGGATGTGACGGGAGCAATGAAGAAGGTGCTTTGTGGGGGCCATGGCTCCAGATGATTGGGCGGGGAAGACGCTTTGATGGAAGACTTTAACTGCCAGAGTTTTTAAGATGATGTTGTCCTCCCCATACCATCTAAATGTTCCTCTGACATCTCTCAAGGGAAATTCCTACCTGATGTTTTTATGCAAGTGAGTGCTCAAAATCAAAGTTCATGGATTCATGCAGCCTCCAGAGATGCTGCCTTAGTATTCCTAGAGCATCTGCATCGTATTGTTATTTTTAAAAAGCTCCACGGGTTTTTCAGATTTTCCCCTCATTTGGGAACACTATTCCATTCCTTCATGCAAGAAGACACACATATACCATGAAGTCATAGGGAAAATAAGAATACAAATGACTAAAACACTGTAAGAAATATTAACATTTTGGCATTTTTGTAGGAAATGGTTGGAGGCATATCACTTATTCTTGTATTGTGATCATGGCTCTATGACGAGGTCCGTAGGTTGACTGTATCACAGCTTTTTCATAGAAGTAGGTGGGCAACTGTGGGAAAAACAAACTTTTAGCTCAGAGAAAAACCTATTAACATCAATCCTGACAAATCCATTCAGATATCAGGCCCAAGTATGACGACACCAGTGTGACATGGTTTTAGGTAACCTTCAAGTCACAGACATGGAGGGTGGGACGCATTACTGCCGGTGACAATGGGGCATCAGCTGGTGATACAGCAGGGGGTGCTGACATGTAAGTTTGTGCACAGCCAGAGAAGCACCAATGTGAGGTATGCGAGTTGTTTCTTTTAAGTTTGCGAGCCACCTTGTTAGTTAAAAATGACTGTTGAGGACAGTATCGTCTCTGAACAGTACATGACACAAGTCCTATTTTATATTTGATCCATTTTACCTACAGTAATGCAGCAAAAGTTCCAAAGGGTAAAATACATTTAGATCTTCTCTTCATACCATTTTATAAATTCTTTGATCCAGGCATCAACTGATCAATGCTTTTGTATCTCACATCTACCAAAAGCCCCATATATTTTGACACAGTAACATACTATAAAAATATAGGAAATGACCACGATTTCACAAGAAATGCCATGTTCTGTGGACCTTACTTAGATTCACCAGGTAGAAATGTAAAGGATGAATAAAATGTATATTAATTATTAAACATCTCCATATGTCTAATCTTTACAAATAGCCATCTCGCTATGAACTGCCATACAATTCTGAATTAGGAGTAATAAATGTAAATATAAACATCCCAGAACAATTAAATTTGACATTGTAGCCCTTCGGTCTAAACTCAGGTTTGCACACAAATGTGTTTTGGGATATGGACCTGGGTTTTTGTATATGTGTATTGTCACAAACAGTGTAGTTTCCCACGGAGGTTGGAGCTTCGGCAATGCCATCTTCATAGAAATGTTTCTGGGTTTTTGTAGGTTTTCCCAACATGCAGCCCAGTGCAGGTAAATGTATTTGTGTCTTGGACCGGATACATATCCATAACAAGTGTACTGTTCCTTATCTTGACAACAACAAGCATCCTCCAGGGCCTTGAACCCCCTGAGGTGGTCATGCTCATGACAAGTGATCTTGCTACAGAGACAGCATGTGGAGGCTGGAAATGACAGCCAGGGGAGATTATGCACATGGTCAGGTTCTCTCTGTATCTCTAGCAGCATCACAGTATTCCCACTTGAAATCAACACCTGGGATATATCTTGACACCACTGTAATGCTTCATGTATGCCAGTAGAAAAACAGTTTTGTAATACTGTTTATCCCCGATGGTGACAAATTTCCCATTCTCCATTATGTTTCAACCACATCCTGAGTGTTATACCCAAATGGTCACTTTAAAGTCCCTTAAATTGAAAATGGCGGAGGAGAAAGGGACACTGTTTCAACCCGTCCCCTGAATTTAGCTGGATATCTAGGAAACCGTTCTGAACACCCACGTAATCAGCATGAGAAGCATATATATCTGGATTTCTACAAGCAGAAAAGCCACTGCTTTTTGCAAGGTACCACGTGGGAAGTTGTGAGTCTACTGAGAGATAGCAGAAGATAAACAGAAGGGGGAGGGAACCTCCATAAGCTGGCTCCTGGAAAGTGATATAACAGCGAAGCACAAAAGCAGAACCCTTGGCACTCTGCTCTAGGGAGTGACATCCCTCTCTGAAAGGGGCTCTGGAGATGAAAAGGCAGGATTCTAGGTAGAGCATTATGGTCTCAGTAAAGGAGAAGCCCCCAAGGGGGCTCCCTGGACCAGCAGAGTGCCTGAGCAGTGGAGCCAGGAAGCAGGTACAGACAGCGAGCCCAGCAAGGGTCTCTCAGCTTGGATGGCCATAAACTGCAAGCCCCGGCAGTTGAGAATCGCTCTTCTCTTGAGCAGCCTGAAAAAATCAGGAGCATGTGCCAGGACCAGGCAAAAACTCGCAGAGTGGTAGTAGCCAGGAAAGGGCTTTAGAGCAGCACCCAGACAGGATCCAGGAGCTGCTCGTGTGCTTGAGGGAGCCCACAGCTGCTCGCAGATTTAGAAGCATAAAAGGCAGGGACACTCCCAAGGCTCCTGGTTTGACCTGAGAGTTACTGTGAGCGCGCACCATGGGAGGCTGTGATTTTCCGTGGAGCATATAGAAATGGAGCCTATTCGTACTGAAGGGTTTAGTGAAAAAGCACATTGCGATTTCTCTGCTCTCAGCCAGAGGTTTGGGTGTGGCCACTTTTGCTCTGAAACTCTGAAGAGGTGCGGAAAGCTGCCAAAGAAAAGCCACACAGAAGACCGGATTCCACTGAGCCCATCCCCCCTATAGGGGGCAGGGCAATTCCGCCCAAGCAGAGTTGCCTGAGAAACAGCATGACAGGCTGCTACCCCAGAAGACACGCTGGAAGAACAAGAAGATAACATGGATCCCATAAGACTATAAAATCCTAACACCAGGGGAAAATAGTATATTGAGCTCCAGGTGTTGCTTCCCAGCTTGTTTTTGGTTTTTTTGTTTTTGTTTCTTTGTTTTCCAGATACAACTCTTTTCCTTTTTATTCTTTTTTATGTTTTTTTCTTTGTGTTTTCTTTTTATCTTTTTCTCATTTCAACTAGATGTTTCTTATATAAACTTATATTTCTAGTAGCTCTTTAACTTGTACTTTTTCACACCTATATATTTTTTATAGCTATACGCTTCAATGTTGTCCTTTTTTCCCTATCCTATATATATATAGGATATATATATATATATATATACACAAGTTTTACTTTCCTTGTAATTTTGGGACATAGTGTCCTCTAACAAACAGACCAAAATACACCCAGGAACAACTGAAACACCCTGCTTTTTCCACACTGAGAGATTATAGTCCCCCTTCCCCTTTCCCCCCCTTTTATAAATTTTCTTATGTGCTTCATTTTGGCTTTGTTTTTTTGGTGGTAGTTTCCGACCACTCTGGATTTTCCTAGGGTGCATTTTGCTTGGGTCCTTGTTGATATTTTGGACTCTGCTCTTTCACTCAACCATCACTCGGCAGAAAGACTAGGAGGAGGAACTCTCAACAAAGAAAAGAAACAGAGAATGTCATCTGCTACAGAACTAATGGATATGGATATAAGCAAAATGTCAGGGATAGACTTCAGGAGAACAGTCATGAAGTCAATAGCTAGGCCTGAAAGAAGCATTAGTGACAATATAGAATCTCTAAGGGCAGAAATGAGATCTAATCAGGCCGAACTAAACAATGTTATGAATGAGATGCAGTCTAAAATAGATACTCTAACAACCAGAGTAAATGAGGCAGAAGACCAAATTAGTGATCTACAAGACAAGCTGATAGAAAAGAAGGAAGTGGAGGAAAACAGAGATAAGCTTCAAGTAACACATGACAAAAGGATTGCAGATTAATGATGCCATGAAACGTTCCAATGTCAGAATTATTGGGATCCCTGAGGGGGTGGGGGTGGGGGGCTAGAAGGTATATTTGAGCAAATTATAGCTCAGAACTTCCCTAATCTGGGGAAGGAAACCAGCATTCGAGTCCAAGAGGCAGAGAGGACCCCTCCCAAAATCAGTAAGTATAGATCAACACCTCGACATATAACAGTGAAGCTTGCAAACTGTACAACCAAGGAAATACTCCTGAGAATAGCCAGGGAGAGGAGGTTCTTTACATATGGAGGGAGTAACATCAGACCTATCCACAGAAAGCTGGCAAGCCAGAAGTGGCTGGCAATACATATTCAAGGTACTAAATGAAAAGAAAATGCAGCCAAGAATACTTTGTCCAGCAAGGCTGTCTTTCAGAATAGATAGAGAGATAAAGAGCTTTCAGGACAGACAGAAACTGAAAGAATATGTGACCACCAAGCCAGCCCTCAAAGAAATATTAAGGAGGTTTCTGTAAATGAAGACAGACCCCAGGAGTCACACAGACCAGAAAAAAACAGAAAATCTATAGAAACAGGGACTTTACAGGCAATACAATGGCACTAAGTTCATGTCTTTCAGTAGTCACTTTAAATGTAAATGGGTTAAATGCTCCTATCATATGAAACAGGGATGCAGATTGGATAAAAAAGAACAGGACCTATCTATATACTTTCTACAAGAGATTCATTTTGATCCTAAAGACATCTCCAGATTGAAAGTGAGGGGATGGAGAACCCAGGCTAATGGACCTCAAAAGAAAGCTGGGGTAGCAATCCTCATATCATACAAATTAGATTTTAAAACAAGACAGTAACAAGAGACATGGAGGGACACTATATTATACTTAAGGGGTCTATCCAACAAGAAGATTTAATAATTGTTAAATCGTTAAATGGAAGCAGCCAATTATATAAACCAATTAATAACCAAAATAAGGAAACATATTGGTAATAATACATTAATAGTAGGAGACTTCAACACTCCTCTCTCAGCAATGGACATATCATCTAAGCAGAAGATAAACAAAGAAACAAGACCTGTAAAGAACACATTGGACCAGATGTACTTCATAGATATATACAGAATATTCCACACTAAAACAACAGAATACTCATTCTTCTCAAGTGCATATGGAACTTTCTCCAGAATAGACCACATCTGGGTCACAAATCAGGTCTCGACCAATACCAAAAGATAGAGATTACTCCCTGCATGTTATCAGACCACAATGCTTTGAAACTGGAACTCAACCACAAGAAAAAATTTGGAAGGAACTCAAACACTTGGAAGTTAAAGTGCATCCTGGTAAAGAATGATTGGGTCAAAAAGAAATTAAAGAAGAACTTTAAAAATTCATGGAAACTGGGCGCCTGGGTGGCTCAGATGGTTAAGCGTCTGCCTTCAGCTCAGGTCATGATCCCAGGGTCCTGGGATCAAGTCCCACATCGGGCTCCCTGCTCCTTGGGAGCCTGCTTCTCCCTCTGCTTCTCTCTCTCTCTCTCCCTCTGTCTCTCATGAATAAATAAATAAAATCTTTTAAAAAAAAATTCATGGAAACTAAACAGAATGATAACACAACTATCCAAACCCTATTAGGATACTGCAAAGACAGTCCTAAAGGGGAAGTACATAGCCATCCAAGCCTCTCTCAAAAAAGTAGAAAAATCCCATATGCACAAGCTTACCTTACACCTAAAGGAGCAAAGCCTAAACCAAAGAGGAGAAGAGGAGTAATAAAGATCAGAGCAGAAATCAATAAAATAGAAACCAGAAAAACAGTAGAGCAGACCAACGAAACTAGAAGCTGGTTTTCTGAAAGAATTAATAAGATCCATAAACCTCTGGTGAGACTTATCCAAAAGAAAAGAGAAAGGACCCAAATTAATAAAATCATGAATTATAGGAGAGAGATCACCACTAATAACAAGGATATAGAAACAATTCATAGAAATTATTACCAGCAACTATATGCCAACAAATTAAGCAATCTGGGAGAAATGGATGCATTCCTCGAAACTTACAAACTATCAGGAGATAGAGACAATCTGAACAGACCAATAACCAGCAAGGAAATTGAAACAGTAATCAAAAATCTCCCAAAAAACAAGTCCAGGACCAGATGTCTTCCCAGGGGAATTCTACCAAACATTTAAAAAAGAAATGATACGTATTCTACTGAAGCTGTTTCAAAACATAGAAATGGAAGGAAAACTCCCAAACTCGTTCTATGAGGCTAGCATTACCCTGATCCCAAAACCAGACAAAGACCCCATCAAAAAGGAGAATTAGAGACCAATGTCCCTGATGAACATGGATGCCAAAATACTCAACAAGATTCTAGCCAATAGAATCCAACAGTACGTTAAAAGGATTATCCACCACAACCAGGTGGAATTTCTTCCTAGGACGCAAGGGTGGTTCAACATTCACAAATCAATCAACGTGATAGAGCACATTAACAAAATCAGAGAAAAGAACCATATGACCCTCTCAATTGATGCAGAAAAGGCATTTGACAAAATAGCATCTTTTCCTGATTAAAACTCTTCAAAATATAGGGATAAAGGGAACACACCTCAATTTCATAAAAGCTATCTACGAAAAGTCCACAAATTTTCATTCATTCATTCTCAATGGGGAAAAAGTGAGAGCTTTTCCCTTAAGGTCAGGACCATGACAGGGATGCCCACTCTCACAACTTTTCCTCACCATAGTACTAGAAGTCTTAGGCTCAGCAATCAGACAACAAAAAGAAATAAAAGGCATTCAAATGGGCAAAGAAGAAGTCAAACTCTCTCTCTTCGCAGATGACATGATACTTTATTTGGAAAACCTAAAAGACTCCACCCCCAAGTTACTAGTACTCACATCAATTCAACAACATGTCAGGATACAAAATCAATGCACAGGTATCAGTTGCATTCCTATACACTAACAATGTAATGGAAGAAAAAGAAATTGGGGGATCAAGTCCATTTACAATAGCACCAAAAACCATAGGATACCTAGGAATAAACCTAACCAAGGAGGTAAAGAATCTATACTCTAGAAACTATAGAACACTTATGAAAGAAATTGAGGAAGACACAAAGAGATGGAAAAACATTCCATGCTCATGGATTGGAAGAATAAACATTGTGAAAATGTCTATGTTGCCCAGAGCAATCTACACTTTCAATGCAATCCCTATAAAAATACAATCAACACTTTTCATGGAGCTGGAACAAACAATCCTAAAATTTGTATGGAACCAGAAAAGACCCTGAATCACCAGGGGAATGTTGAAAATGAAAACCAAAGCTGGGGGCATCACAATGCCTGACTTCAAGCTCTAGTACAGAGCTGTGATCATCAAGACAGCATGGTGTTGGCACAAAAACAGACACATAGACCATGGAACAGAATAGAGAGCCCAGAAATAGACCCTCAACTCTATGGTCAATTAATCTTTGACAAAGCAGGAAAGAATACCCAATGGAAAAAAGAGTCTCTTCAATAAATGATGCTGGGAAAATTGGACATCCACATGCAGAAGAATGAAACTGAACCATTCTCTTACACCATACACAAAGATAAACTCAAAATGGATGAAAGATCTCAGTGTGAGACAGGAATCCATCAAAATTCTAGAGGAGAACATAGGCAGTAACCTCTTCAACATAGGCCACAACGATTTCTTGCAAATCACGTCTCTAAAGGCAAGTGAAACAAAAGCAAAAATGAATTTTTGGGACTTCATCAAGATGAAAAGATTCTGCACAGCAAAGGAAATAGTCAACAAAACTCAGAGGCACCCCACGGAATGGGAGAAGATATTTGCAAATGACATTACAGAAAAAGGGCTGGTATCCAAGATCTATAAAGAACCTCTCAAACTCAACACCCAAAAAACAAATAATCCAGTCAAGAAATGGGCAGAAGTCATGAACATACACTTCTCTAAAGAAGACATGCAAATGGCTAACAGACATATGAAAAAATGTTCAACATCACTATCCATCAGGGAAATACAAATCAAAACCACAAAGAGATACTACCTTACACCAGTTAGAATGGCAAAAATTAACAAGACAGGGAACAAGGGTTGGCAAGGATGTGGAGAAAGGGGAACCATCCTACGCTGTTGCTGGGAATGTAAGCTGGTACAGCCACTCTGGAAAACAGTATGGAGGTTCCCCAAGATGTTAAAGATAGAGTTACCCTATGACCCAGCAATTGCACTATTAGGTATTTACCCAAAGATACAGATGTAGTGAAAAGAAAGGCCACATGCACCCCAATGTTCATAGCCTCAATGTCCACAATAGCCAAACTGTGGAAAGAGCTGAGATGCCCATCAACAGATGAACGGATAAAGAAGATGTGGTCCATGTATACAATGGAATATTACTCAGCCATCAGAAAGGATGAATACCTACCATTTGCACCAATATAGTTGGACCTGGAGGGGATTATGCTAAGTGAAATAAGTCAATCAGAGAAAGAATTATCTATGGTTTCACTCATATGTGGAATATAAGGAATATCTAGGAGGATGATAGGGGAAGGGAGGGGAAATGAAGGAGGAGAAATCATAGAGGGTGATGGGTATTAAGGAGGGCACGTGTTGTGATGAGCACTGGGTGTTATATGGAACTAATGAATCATTGAACACTACAGAAAAAACCAAAGATGTAGTACAGTAGCTAACTGAACATAAGAAAAAAAATTCCACTTAGAATTTCTTCCTAACTAAAGCTCCCAAACACTGGTTTTCTTTATCCTGTAATTCCTCACACATTTCTTGTCTCTGTATTAAAGTTATAAAAACTGCCTGCCTTGATCATTTCTTTGAATCTCAATTACTTTATTGGGCCTCCACATGCAGGTAATAAAACTTTGGGTTTTTTCTCCTGTTACTCTCTGTCACCTCCATTTAATTCCAAAAACAGCTAGAAGAACCCTGGGGTGGGGGAGAAGGAAATGTGTCCCTCCCCAAAGCAAGTGTCCAGTCCCTAAGGCCATCTCAGGGAACCCATCCCCTGACCGCTCTGATCAGCAGTCATTCATCCTCTCATTTCTGCATTTACACAGAGCCCATCTTCCCAGCAAACCACATTTCCATACACAGTGGTTCCCAGAGTCTGCAGGACCAGGTCTGAAATGCGCTACAATACCACAATGATGAAAGAAGCTCTCACCTGTATTACAAAACAAGCATCTGAAAAGAAGTCACCTGTAAAGGAAAGGGTTCACAGGGATCTATAACCTGTTCCTCCCTCCTCAGTGAGCCTGGTCAGAGCAGAACTCTGGCAAAGAGTAACCATGAAATGCACAGACTATGAGATACATGAGGGTCTTACGGGGCTGGCTGTACTCTGATTACTGATCTAGTAGTAATTTCATCATGATGTAGAGGGTCCGTTTAGAACTTATACTCTACACACTGCAGATATGCTACCAAATGACAGTCCTAAAGCCAGAACAGCCTACGAAGGTAGCGACACATAATCTGAGAATCCCCCATCCTCTCTGTGCTGACTTGTACTACAGCAGGGATGGTAGGGGGATGGGTTACATAGGTGATGGCCAACAAGGAGTAAATTTGTGATGATGGAAGTGTTGAATCGGTATATTATACACCTGAAACTAGTATAGCACTCTATGTTAACTATACTGGAATTGAAATTCTAAAATAATTAAAAAATTAAAAGATAATAAAGTAACTTCAAAGCAGTTTTTAGGAAAAAAAGAATTGTGATTCAAAACAAAAAGAAAGCCTATGGAATAGGAGAAGATATTTATCAATGACATATCTGATAAAGGGTTAGTATTCAAAATATGTAAAGATCTTATACATACAACACCCAAAAAACCAAAATAATCCAATTTTAAAAATGGGCAGAAGACATGAACAGGCATTTCTGCAAAGAAGACATACAGATCTCAATAGATACAGAAAAGATGCTCAACATCACGGTTCTTCAGAGAAATTAAAATGAAAACCACAAGGAGATATCACCTCACACTTTTCAGAATGGCTAAAATCAAACACACGAGAAGAAAGTGTCAGTGAGGTTGGGGAGAAAAAGGAACCCTCCTGCACTCTTGGTGGGAAGGCAAACTGGTACAGCCACTGTGGAAAACAGTATGGAGTTTCCTCAAAAAGTCAAATATAGAACAAACCTACCATCAGGTAATGCACTACTGGGTATTTACCTAAAAAAAGATCTTTCAAATGGATACATGCACCACTATGTTTATAGCAGCATTATTTAAAATAACCAAACTATGGAAGCAGCTCATGAGTGCATCAATAGATGACTGGATAAAGAAGATGTGAGATATATATATATATATATGTATACACACACACACACACACAATGGAATATTAGTCATAAAGAAGAATGAATTCTTGCCATTTGGAACGTCATGGATGGAACTAGAGAGTATTATGCTAAGTGAAATAAGTCAGTCAGAGGAAGATAAATACCATATGATTTCATTTGTATGTGGATTTAAGAAATAAAACAAACGAGGAAAGGAAGAAAAGAGAGAGAAAGACAAACCAAGAAACAGGACAACTATATAGAACAATAAGGGGGGGATGAGTGAACTAAGTGATGGGTATGAAGAAGGGCACTTGAGTTGAGCACTGGGTGTTGTATGGAATGGTTGAAATATTATACTGTAGACCTGAAATTAATAATATACTGGATGTTAACTATACTTTAACGGAAATAAAAACTTCATTAAAAAGCTAAAATAAAATATATAAAGTAATTTCAAACCAACAAAAACAATTGAAACAAAAAAAAGGAATTGTGTTGCATGCAAGTTGGACATTTGGGGTCTCTGCAATCACCCATTACCTGAACTGATGATGTACACCCTGTGTTCCTCAGAAAGCAAAAGACCTGGAAGAAGAGCTAGAGCATAATGACTGTCCTGACAACGGGATGTTAAAGACGGATGGAATGAAATAATTTAGCTAAGACTTGGGTACAATCGCACAGCCATGCCACAGTTATTGGTGAAAATTCAAAAGGAAACAGTTCAAATAATATTGGTGACAATTTACACAACCTGGAGTCTGTTGTAGACAAAGCATGGAGTGTGTGGGGAGGCAGATTCCTAACATTAGAAAAATGTTATGGAACAACTGTGAACTTGTGTTTGGACTTTCAGATAATTTCTTTTTTATTTTAGCATGGATCCCAGAGAACTTTGTTCTCTATAATTTATTCCCATGTAACAGAAACATCCAAATGCCATTCAAACATTCATTAAATGAAATAAATCTGTTTCACCCCAGGGCTCTGTGTGACCTTAAGAGCAGAGAAGTAGATGCTCACCCAGAACAATAGGCTGTGTGGTTTCATGAGACCTTGAGGGTTTTTGCACCAAAGAGAGTTCACTTGAGGGATTTTAGAGACCATTTGTATATAACAGTCAGGATGTGATTGAAACATAATGGAGAGTGGGAAAATTTGTCACCATCGGGGATAAACAGTATTACAAAACTGTTTTTCTACTTGCATACATGAAGCATTACAATGGTGTCAAATTTATCCCAGGTGTTGATTTCAAGTGGGAATACTGTGATGCTGTTAGAGATAAGAGAGAACCTGACCGTGTGCATAATCGCCCCTGGCTGTCATTTCCAGCCTCCACATGCTGTCTCTGTAGCAAGATCACTTGTCATGAGCATGACCATCTCAGAGGGTTCAAGGCCCTGGAGGATGCTGGTTGTTGTCAGGATAAGGAACAGTACACTTGTTATGGATATGTATCCGGTCCAAGACACAAATACATTTACCTGCACTGGGCTGCATGTTGGGAAAACCTACAAAAACCCAGAAACATTTCTATGAAGATGGCATTGCCGAAGCTCCAACCTCCGTGGGAAACTACACTGTTTGTGACAATACACATATACAAAAACCCAGGTCCATATCCCAAAACACATTTGTGTGCAAACCTGAGTTTAGACCGAAGGGCTACAATGTCAAATTTAATTGTTCTGGGATGTTTATATTTACATTTATTACTCCTAATTCAGAATTGTATGGCAGTTCATAGCGAGATGGCTATTTGTAAAGATTAGACATATGGAGATGTTTAATAATTAATATACATTTTATTCATCCTTTACATTTCTACCTGGTGAATCTAAGTAAGGTCCACAGAACATGGCATTTCTTGTGAAATCGTGGTCATTTCCTATATTTTTATAGTATGTTACTGTGTCAAAATATATGGGGCTTTTGGTAGATGTGAGATACAAAAGCATTGATCAGTTGATGCCTGGATCAAAGAATTTATAAAATGGTATGAAGAGAAGATCTAAATGTATTTTACCCTTTGGAACTTTTGCTGCATTACTGTAGGTAAAATGGATCAAATATAAAATAGGACTTGTGTCATGTACTGTTCAGAGACGATACTGTCCTCAACAGTCATTTTTAACTAACAAGGTGGCTCGCAAACTTAAAAGAAACAACTCGCATACCTCACATTGGTGCTTCCCTGGCTGTGCACAAACTTACATGTCAGCACCCCCTGCTGTATCACCAGCTGATGCCCCATTGTCACCGGCAGTAATGCGTCCCACCCTCCATGTCTGTGACTTGAAGGTTACCTAAAACCATGTCACACTGGTGTCGTCATACTTGGGCCTGATATCTGAATGGATTTGTCAGGATTGATGTTAATAGGTTTTTCTCTGAGCTAAAAGTTTGTTTTTCCCACAGTTGCCCACCTACTTCTATGAAAAAGCTGTGATACAGTCAACCTACGGACCTCGTCATAGAGCCATGATCACAATACAAGAATAAGTGATATGCCTCCAACCATTTCCTACAAAAATGCCAAAATGTTAATATTTCTTACAGTGTTTTAGTCATTTGTATTCTTATTTTCCCTATGACTTCATGGTATATGTGTGTCTTCTTGCATGAAGGAATGGAATAGTGTTCCCAAATGAGGGGAAAATCTGAAAAACCCGTGGAGCTTTTTAAAAATAACAATACGATGCAGATGCTCTAGGACTACTAAGGCAGCATCTCTGGAGGCTGCATGAATCCATGAACTTTGATTTTGAGCACTCACTTGCATAAAAACATCAGGTAGGAATTTCCCTTGAGAGATGTCAGAGGAACATTTAGATGGTATGGGGAGGACAGCATCATCTTAAAAACTCTGGCAGTTAAAGTCTTCCATCAAAGCGTCTTCCCCGCCCAGTCATCTGGAGCCATGGCCCCCGCAAAGCACCTTCTTCATTGCTCCCGTCACATCCTTGTTCCTCAGTGTATATATGACGGGGTTGACCATGGGGGTGATGATGGTGTAGAACAGAGAAATGAACTTGCCCTGATCCTGGGAGTAGTTGTTGCTGGGCTGGAGGTAAGCGTAGATGGCCGTGCCATAGAACAGGGAGACCACTGTGATGTGGGACCCACATGTCCCAAACGCTTTCCTCTGCCCTGCAGATGACTTTATTCTTAAGACTGTCCTGACAATCCAACCATAGGAGAAGATGATTAATGCCACAGGTATGAGGAGAATGATCACACCAAGAAAGAAGACCTCAGACTCATTCACAGTGGTGTCAACACAGGCAAGCTTGAGCAGTGGGGGGACCTCACAAAAGAAATGGTCTATTTTATTTCTTCCACAAAGTGGTAAAAGGAAGATGAGCACTGTCTGCAATAAGGAGTTGGCAAAACCAATGGACCACGATGCAGAAGCCATGAGGGCACAGAGACGGGGGTGCATGATCACTGTGTACTGCAGGGGCTTGCAGATGGCTGCATAGCGGTCCAATGCCATGACCCCTAAGAGAATGCATTCTGTGGATCCCAACCCTAGAGCAACAAACAGCTGAGCCACACAGCCACCAAAGGAGATAGACTTGTCTGCTCCCCTGAGATGCACCAGGAGCTGCGGGACAGTGCTGGTCGTGTAACACAGGTCCAGAAAGCTTAGGTTGGAGAGGAAAAAGTACATGGGAGTCTGAAGATGTGGGTCCAGGTGGGACAAGGCAATGATGGCGGTGTTTCCCAGCAGAGTGAACAGATAGAAGACCAGAAGAACCACAAAGAGGACTAGCTCCAGTTGAGGCCGGTCAGAGAAACCCAGCAGGATAAACCCAGTGAAAGAACTGCCATTTTTCTGTTCCATCCTCTGTTAGCACATGTTTCCTGCAGGACCAAGCATTTAGTAATTTTTAAAAGAAATCTTTAAAAAAATAATTGGCAGGGAGGCGAATCTATCATGTTATAAGACACGGCCATGGGATATTATAAGTAACTATTTCAATAAATAATTGAAATTGAAATAGCTTATACCAATTTAGTTCCACATTATCATGAAAAGTAAATCATTAATATGTAATATAAGAAAAATGAAATAATGGACCTTGTGTTGGCATCAGTCATAGTTATGAAAGGTCTTTCAGTCTGAGTTTAAAGAGACTTAAAGTGCTATAAGTATGTACATACATTATTGAGAGAATGGGGGTGAGGGAAAAAGAGGGAGAGCAGTCAGGAAGGATCAGACAGAGATGCAGATGAGGGAGAGACGTTATTGTAAATGTGTATCTTATGATTGTACACAACTGGACTTGTACACACCTCACAGGCAATAGAATATAATACAAAATAAACTTGAAATGCATTCAGATTTAGGAATTTAAGACCTGCTTATACAAATAATTCAATTACATTCAAAATATCACTAATAGTTCTGCATATAAACATTGTGTCAGAATTACCTCTCTGAGATACTATATTTAGGAAAGCTACACATCTGTGGGGATTTTTTTGTATGGTATAAAACCACTGAACAATCAGAGAGAACCTGAAAACACCACCATTCAATTACAGTGCTTAACTTTTGCCCAAACGAGGCTTAAAATCACCATACCTATCTAACCGGAACTCTGAAAATTCCTTGGCCTTGCATAGTCAGGTGGAATCAGAACTCTAAAATCCACTGGCCATGAATTTCCTCTTCCATCTGCAGATTTCTGCTCCACACATTACCAACTAGAGCATGTGAAATTCCTGAAAAAGGTAGGATTACCTACTATCAACATTCTACTCAGAATAAACATTTTAAAAAGTTACCCAACTGTGTAAT
The DNA here is from genome assembly GCF_037043125.1 of Eumetopias jubatus. Classification (NCBI taxonomy): domain Eukaryota; kingdom Metazoa; phylum Chordata; class Mammalia; order Carnivora; family Otariidae; genus Eumetopias; species Eumetopias jubatus. The sequence continues at coordinate 147,105,519 of NW_028274812.1, forward strand.
CTATGTACAAAGTATAATGCTTTACATCACTCCCTATGATAAAATAGTTAAATAGATAAATACATTGAAATAAGGACAAATATATTCTCAAAGCAATGACAGGTAAAAGCACTATGGTGGAAACCTTTAAGTACTGCACAGAAAGTCATAAAAAAGGATATTTTGATATTATATAAAATCTCAGACATCCATCAACATTAGGTTAATTATTACCTTCTGGAAGCTATCTTGCAGCGGAGTTAATGATGCTGAACCAGACATGTTGCCAGCTCTCAGGTGGGTCTGATGACCCTATTCGTCCAGCTACTTGGTACTGAAGAAGCATCCTTAAAAACCAACCAAAGAGGCATCAGAAAATGAGTATTTCAGTTCTATCATGTTCAAATGGTTAGGCATACAGTACGTTTTTAGTTCTTCTAAGACTAAACATCTGATTCAGGTTTCGGGGTAGACCCACTGGTGTGTGAAAGAAATGGGTACAAAACTGGCATAAAATAAATATTTATGAAATCGGAATAGAGGATATAAGATTTCACACTATTTTATACTTCCTTGGATTTCCTGTGGAGATGCATTCAGTGATAGCCACAAAGAATCTATGCACAAAAAATTTCTTAATAGAATTAATTATAAAGGTATCTGAGATGGTGTAAGTGTGCAACAACAGGGAATGTGCCCAGACTCACACCTGTTCAGAAGAGCGAATAAAAACAAACCACGGGGGCGCCTGGGTGGCTCAGTTGGTTAAGTGACTGCCTTCGGCTCAGGTCATGATCCTGGAGTCCCGGGATCGAGTCCCACATCGGGCTCCCTGCTCAGCAGGAAGCCTGCTTCTCCCTCTGATCCTCTTCCCTCTCGTGCTATCTCTCATTCTCTCTCTCTCAAATAAATAAAAATAAAATCTTTAAAAAAAAAAAACCCACGGGTCAGTCTCATGCGCACACACACAAATATAGATAAAGTATCTGAAATAAATTGCTGGTGTTTTAAAGGTGTCTAATAAAGGAATTACTCACCAAAGTAAGGAGGACAAAAGTGAAATGCTAACTCATCCAAGGAGAACACCAATATCATATTGTACCATCAGAATACATAATGATATATTTTAATATTATCCTATCAGTAAGGACTAAGAAGGCAGGTAAGAGAAGACAAAACTCTGGTGAGCTGAACTGTACAAATGATTTCCTTCTTTGTATGTGTATGTGCATATACATACATATAAAGGATGCTGAATGGCTTCTATCGGACAGGCATAAAAATGAATATGATTTTAAGGGGAAAAATTAAATATCAGGCAAAGGAGATGCCACTAAAGGAGAAAAAAGAATGTGATTGTCTCTGAATGCTACAATTGCTTCCAATGCCTTCCTGGAGAGTACACTGGGAGGGAACTAGAATACTCTTGTCATAGTCTACCATGTTTTCTTTTTTTTTTTCACATTACATTCAGGAAAATTATTATACTTGAGTAACACCGGATATGAGAAAGATCAGGCTGCATAATGCATTCTCCCGATCTCAACAGTATGTTCTGCTGATCTGGGTCACTTTCTTCCCTTCCACCTCCTCTACTAAGCATTCATCCCTCTCCCATCTGTGGGCAACACCACAGAACACAATCATCCCAGAGAAAAGATATGTTTAGACTAAGGTTAAATGAGAAATTTCATTTCATCTAGTTCTTACCACATTTAAAGACTTGTGTAAGTAGACTAAAAACCATCATCTATATGTACGTAGGTATCAAATGACTGAATGCAATAAGAAAGATTGATTCCTCTTAGACAAACTGTGTAAATAATACGGGCTAGAAATAGTAAACACATCCATCCTAGGTAAGGAGCACGGAATGGTGTCTCTAGCAAATACCATGATATGATATGTTCCAGGAAAATCCAGTTACAAATCCACACATAAATTATTACTATGCATAAAAAACAATAAATACTTGAAAAAGGCACAGGTTATATACTGAGAGAGAAAAATGTTATTAGATAAAATAAAAATAAATAGATTCTACAAAACAAAAACAATGGCATTCTATGTAATAATTGCCATCTAAAAACAATATAGTGGGAAATGACATCTCACAAAAGTACAATTCTATGGTAAAAATGAAGAGAACAGACATCAAATGAAAGAAGTTAAATGTTTAGTATAGACACATGGAAGCTGAAGGAGACATTACCATAAGTGTTCAATGCTGGCATATACGTCTAAAAGTTTAACTGGAAGAGTCCATATTTCTTGAAAACTAGATACTCAGTAAGCAAACTACACGTTTTAAAGCTCAAAGATCTCAAGAAAATGTCTGCATTGAAGATATTTCAGTTATATAACAGTCACTGATACAGCTGACATACAAACCCCACCCTATCCAGTTCCCGAATGAATCCTGAAATAGTGCGGGCAGCGCTAGGAATGAATCACTCTTGCTTTAATAATGCGTCTGTCCCCTAGGTCTGAGCTGACCCCAGATACACTAGAACAGGCCCTCCAGGGCAATGCAGGATGAGCTAATGAGGGGGAATGCAGCTATCCTAACACTGGAAATGACAGGTCTAAGGAACATGGACAGTGCTTTCCATCAGGTTCCATGGGAGAAGAGGATCAAGTAAGATTTCCACTGCATGTTTTTGTTCAGGGAATGCTCTCAGGATAAAGGGGGTGAGGGAAGCAAAACAGAGCAGAGAACGATGCTAAGGAAGGATGTGGTCTCAAGTGGAATATGGCATGAGGGAATGGCTGTGAACCTTGCAGCCCATATTCCTAACACGTAGGGAGTGGATTGGATCAGCAGCCCGGTAGAGAGCATCTGAGCAGGGCAACAACGGCGTTCATACAAGAGTCCATTCAGGATCCTGGGCAAGGATAGAAGGATGGAACCCAATGTCCAAGTAGAAATACATTGACACAATATTCACAAAACGGGACTCCACTGTTATAATCTTCAACATAGCATTTTTAAAAATCCTTACATATTTTAGATATCTTAGTAACTCGTAAGGGAGAAAATGAACATTTACAAACAATAAATACTGGGGCGCCTGGGTGGCTCAGCTGTTAAGTGTCTGCCTTCAGCTCAGGTCATGACCTCAGGGTCCTGGGATCGAGCCTCACATCTCGAGCCCAACACTGGCTCCATGCTCCACGGGAAGCCTGCTTCTCTCTCTCCAACTCCCCCTGCTTGTGTTCCCTCTCTCACTGTCTCTCTCTGTCAAATAAATAAATCTTTAAAAAAAATGATAAATACTGACAATGTGTTTTAAGCATAGAGAACAAATATTGTCTATTTTCACAGACAATAAGAACCAATGTGAAGGCATGGGAAGCACATAGCCTAATACTTTTACACATATGCATAATCTCTAATTCTGTTACTGAATGGCGTATTTTATCACCACTATATATGCATATTTAAAGTATTTTCTACACGTGCATACACGGGTATAATGAATGTGCTACAGTAGAATGAAATGTCTGGGAACGACTTGGTGGAGTCTATAATGAACAATTAAATTTAGATCCTATGTTTGGTGACTTTCCACAGTCTTCCTTGAGACAGTGGACCACATATGCAAACCAATACAGCTCTTCTGTTTCAAGAACAATTGCAACGGAAAATAAACTAACTTCAATTCCTAAAGCACCATAGAAACCAAGTGCCATTTCACTCACCTTTGTTCACCCTCTCTGTGGGTTCTAAGCTATTTCCCTACCTCCTTTCCAAGTCACTGCCTACAGACACTACTGGGGATTGGCCCTTGGACATGTAGAATCAGTTGTATGCGGTAAATGCAAAGGTTGACTATACCAGCACTGGCTCATCCATAGATTTTTCCTAAGCAAAAGGATGCTCTTTCATAACTTCCTGTGTCTCCATGTGGTACCAGAGTATATTTTGCCTCTAGGAGGTAAAAGATGAAGTCCATTGCAAACTCTCACTATGGTTTCCCGAAAATGATGACCTGCCTGTAAGACCGGGAGACCCTTATGAGCACCAGAGAGGGTGCTGTGATGCTCAGCTGTGGCTGGGCTGGCACTGAGAACCAAATGTGTTTCCCTGGCTGACATCTCTGGGGAGCAGATGCCCACTCTGCTAATGAGCCCCTGTCACTGAGCGGTCCAGAGATGGCAGCCCTCAGGGAGAATGACAATCAAGGGCAAAGCCAGAGGAGACCTCATCCGTCTCTTTTGTTATTTCATATATTTCAGAAATAACTCCCTAGATCTCCCCAACCACCTTGGTTCTCATCTATTAAAGACCTACATGTTTTACAAAATACTTTAGGCTTTTCTGTCACAATTGCCCGAAACATTTACATATAAATATATAAATAAGAGTCCATTCAGTTCCTTAATTTTAAATGTAAATATGTGAGGTCATGATCTCAGGGTGGGGGGTGAGCCCAGCTTAGGCATAGAGTTCCCCACCCAGCAGGGAGTCCGCTTCCCTCTCTATCTCCTTCTTCGCCTCGCCCCACTCATGCACACTCTTTCTCTCTCTAAAATAAATTAATCTTTAAAAATAAATAAATAAATGTAAATATGTGAATTCTTTTTTCACTTACTCTCCATAACCACTGTACACAGGATCACAGAGCTAATAATGAGACACAGTCTAATCTTTAAGCTGAATATGAAGGAGGGGAACCAAATTCTACCAAACTTCTCATGAGGTTATTGGGGGAAAAATGGTTTTTTTTACTTAAATTTGATTAATTATCATATAATGTATTATTTGTTTCAGGGGTACAGGTCTGTGATTCATCAGTTTGTTTTTTAAGATTTTGTTTATTTGACAGAGAGAGCAAGAGAGTACAAGCAGATGGAGTAGCAGAGTGAGAGGGATAAGCAGACTCCCCGCTGAGCAGGGAGCCCAAAGCCGGGCCCCATCCCAGGACCCCGAGATCATGACCTGAGCTGAAGCCATCTGAGCCACCCAGGTGTCCTTGTGATTCATCAGTCTTACACGATGCCCAGTGCTCAGTATAACACATACCCTCCCCAGTGTCCATCACCCCGTTACCCCATCCTTCCACTCCACTCCCCTCCAGCAACCCTCAGTTTGTTTCACAAGATTAAGAGTCTTCTGTGCTTTGTCTCCCTCTTTGGTTTTGATTTGTTTCATTTTTTCCTCTCTTCCCTATGATCCTCTGCCTTGTTTCTTAAATTCCACACATCAGGGAGATCATAGGATAACTGTCTTTCTCTGACTGACTTATTTCACTTAACATAATACACTCTAGTTCAATCCATGTCATTGCAAATGGCAAGATATCATTTTTTGTTGGCTGCATAATATTACATTGTGCATATATGCCACCTCTTCTTTATCCATTCATCTGTCACTGGACATCTGGGCTCTTTCCATAGTTTGGCTATTGTGGACATTGCTGCTATGAACATTGGGGGCAGGTGCCCCTCTGGATCACTATATTTGTATCTTTGGGGTAAATTGCCCAGTAGTGCAATTGCTGGGTCATAAGGTAGCTCAATTTTCAACGTTTTGAGGAACCTCCACACTGTTTCCCAGAGTGGCTGTACCAGCTTGCATTCCCACCAATAGTATAGGAGAGTTCCCCTTTCTCCATGTCCTCACCAACATCTGTCGTTCCCTGTCTTGTTAATTTTAGCCATTGTGACTGGTGTCAGATGGTATGTGGTTTTCATTTGTATTTCCCTGACACAAGAGTGATGTTGGGAAAACTTTTCCATGTATCTGCTGGCCGTTTGGATGTCTTCTTTGCAGAAATGTCTGTTCATGCCTTCTGTCCATTTTTTGTTTGGATTATTTGTTCTTTGGGTGTTGAGTTTGATAAGTTCTTTATCTTTTGGATACTAACCCTTTATCTGTTATGTCATTTGCAAATACCTTCACCCATTCTCTCCGTTGTCTTTTGGTTTTGTCGACTGTTTCCTTTGGTGTGCAAAAGCTTTTCATCTTGATGCAGTTCTAATACTTCATTTTTTCTTTTGTTTCCCTTGCCTTTTGAGACATGTCTAGCAAAGAGTTGCTGCTGCCGAGATCACAGAGTTGCTGCTTGTGTTCTCTTCTAGGAGTTTGATGGATTCCTGTCTCACATTGGGGTCTTTCATCCAATTTGAGTTTATCCTTGTGTATGGTATAAGAGAATGATTCAGTTTCATTCTTCTGCTTGTGGCTGTCCAATTTTCCCAACACTATTTGTTGAAGAGACTGTCTTTTTTCCATTGGATATTCCTTCCTGCTTTGTGAAAGATGAGTTGACCATAGAGTTGAGGGTCCATTTCTGGGCTCTCGATTCTGTTCCATTGATCTAGGTGTCTGATTCTGTGTCAGTACCATGCTGTCTTAATGATGACACCTTTGTGATAGAGCTGGAAGTCCAGAATTGTATGCCACCAGCTTTCATTTTCATTTTCAACATTCCTTTGGCTATTCAGGGTCTTTTCTGGTTCCATACAAATTTTAGATTATTTGTTCCAGTTTTATGAAAAAAATGGATGGTATTTTGAAAGGGATTGCATTGAATGTGTAGATTGCTCTAGGTAGCATATTTTTTTTATATTTGGTATAATTTATTGATCATCATCCAGTTGCTCCAAAAGGGTCCTCCTGCGCTTTTCCAATTCCCCTTCCCTCTGTTCACTGCCAGAAGTACCCCAATTCCCAGAATCCTTTCTAGTCTTTTTCTTAGGTGATTTGTGTTTTGATTCTGTCTTTGTCTAGTTCTGTCTTTTTCACTTTCTCGGTCTTTTTCTTTTTTATCCTTCTCTCGCTCAGCATCTGACTCTGGAGAGTCAGATTTATGTCTCCTCTTCTTGATTTTCTTCTTACGTTTTTTTGACTTCTTATAACTTCTCTCAGACTCAGCACTAGAAGAATGTTCTGAAGCAGACCGAGACTCTGATCGCTGTCTTTTTTTCTTTGAATGGCTGTCATCATCTGAGTCTGATCCCGATCTAGAGCGGGAACGTTTCCTGTGATATTTTTTTAGTCTCAACTTCAAAAACTTTATTTTTGTCTCGTCCATTAAGGGCACAGGATACCTTCATCAGCTCCAGCTTTTTTCTCCTTACAGAGTTCTGTCCCATCATCTAAACCCAGGGTTATCCTGTGTGGGCATCCTGTGATGTTTTTTAGATTTTTTAGAATATTTCTTGTTCTTTGAATGATGATGTTGACATTCATGCTCAAGCACATGCATAAAATCTTTAAATATTCGTTTTCTTTCAGACTCTAGAGTTATGTCCTCAAATGCTGGCTCTTTTACAAATCTCTCCCGGATATCTTCCCAGACAGCATCCAATTCTATAGGAGGAGTAGCTTGTTTCAACATACTCTTAAATGCAGATTTTTTTCATTTCCAAGCCTCCTCTTTTTCTCGTTCGTGTTCACAAGCTTCTGCCTCTTCTAGTAAACTGTTGAAAGCCAACTTAATATTTCCCGCATCTAATGTGGTTGACCTTTTAGTTGAACTGATTATGGTCTTCGAAAGTTGTATTTACTTCAACTACAAATCCTTTATCCTTTAGAATGTCTTTTATTATTTTCTTCTCATCATGATAACGTGCTTTAAGATCCTCAACATAAAACTTGAAAAGGTCAAGTCCAGTTGATCCCGGTTGACCAAGCATATTAGTAAATCTAATGTCGGAACTAATTGTTGGATACAATTCCATCCAAGATGATATAGAATGCAGTTGTCCATTTCCTGCAGCTCATCTAAAAATATCTGAAAAGATTCTCTATTTTTACGCTGTCGTCTCCTTTCTCTTAGTAAACTCTTCTGTTTTTCTTCTTCTTCTTCCTTTTCTAAAGCTCGGATGTGTTCTTCAAAGCAAATTAATGCATCTTCTTTATCCATGTTCTGTAATTCCTCATCTTCTGCCAAAGTTGGATTATCCATCAGATACTGCTGGGCTTCAGACCAGGTAGTAGAGTGAGATGGCATAGGCTTGCAGGCCCCTTGCGAGCCAGGGTCATTCAAGGACTGCAGTGAGAGTTAGGAAAGCCAGGCAAACCTGAGCAAGGAGGAGAAAATGTTCTCTTCCCCTTATCTCATGTTGCAAGTTCTGAATGCCTGGATCTGCAAGAAGTGGCTCTTGCCTAGATTAGAGGCGTCCCTCCTTAGGACAACAACATGCTGTCTCCAGAGGAAGGGTGGCTGAGAGAATTCTTTAATGTATCTTTCTTCAAGGATGTTAGTTTAATCCCATTATGTGTGAAAGTACATATTGTTATGCTTACCTGATTGCTACAAGTATATAGCTATGTGGAAAATAAACGACAGCATGCAGTTGCAAGTGCTGCCTTTGCTCTGCATCTCCTGTGTCCTGGTGATTTCGCGACCCTTACCCAGGGACCCCAACGCACTAGACGTTGACAATTGGCGCCCGAACAGGGACCCTGAAGGACGTACAGGAAGGGTGAGTAACTTAAAATAACAGGGTTATGGGACAAGAAACTTCTACTCCTTATGTTCGAATGCTGAAGCATTCACTTGCTGTCTATGGCATTACTGTTGCTTCTACTGATATTGAGATGTGTTTGAAAGTAATTCGAGAATGGAATCCTTGGTTTCCAGACGAGGGTACTTTGGATATGGATAGCTGGCGGCGGGTTCGACATAATGTCGAAAAGGCGATGAGGCAAGGAGAGAAAATTCCCGTGCGATTTTGGTCCATCTGGTCAATTATATTTACAGTACTTAAGGCAATGGAGGATGACCGCACGGTTGGGAATTTTCATGAGGAGATGGCTCCTTCTATACAAGATCTTCCTCTTGATACAGATGAAAAAAGGGCAATAGTAAGAGATACTTTTGAGCTTGCACCGTCTCAGGAACCAAGTGAGTGTGGCCACATTGAAACAAAACCAAAAGTAAAATCGGATTCCGGGACGGAGCATTTACAAAAGATTCTCCAGCGGATTCTAGCTATAGCAGAGGGATCTAAGAAGCCCCCTAAAAAACCCTCCGCTCCACCTCTGCCACCCGCACCAGGTCTTTCTCTTAAAAATCCTTTCCTTTCTGCTGCCTTGGCTGAGCTTGATGCGCTAGAAGATAGCGATGATGAGAGCGAGGCTGATAATTCTGTCTTTGCTTTTCCTGTTATCAGGCCTCCCCCGGTCCAGGGAGTAGCACAAGCACCATATTATGAAGGTATCGGAATAGAGGATATCGGTCGCTTGAAAAAGGCAGTGTCTTTATATGGACCACAGTCACATTATGTGAAGGAGCTAGTTAATGGCCTAGCTCGACATTATAATAATTTCTCTCCTGAAGATTGGAGGGTCCTTTGTAGAGCCCTTCTGAAGGAGCCTGAGTATCTGCAGTGGCAGATGTGGTTTTCTGAGCTTTGTATGGATCGGGCTCGCCAGAATGCATTAAGTCCTAACCCTCGTATACAGGTTATAAGTTATCAAATGTTGGCAGGGATAGGCCAATATTCTGATATTGCTGCTCAGGTTAATACCCCTGAAGAAATTCATGAGCAATTGCGGGAGATAGGTTTAGAGGCTTGGGAACGTATTCGGCCAACAGGGGAGCACTATGGATCATGGACTAAAGTTATTCAAAAGACTAATGAGCCTTATGTTGAATTCTTATCACGATTAAAATTAACTTTAGAAAGAACTGTTATTGGAGAAGAAGCTAGACAACAATTGTTGAGGTTACTAGCATATGAGAATGCTAATGAGGATTGTAAGAGAGTTATATTACCTATTAAGGATACAGGAGACATTAACACTTTTATGAAGGCCTGTAAGGATGTAACATCAGAAAGTCGAAAGATGCAGCTATTTGCTGAAACCATGGCCACTACTTGGCATTCCTTGCAGTCCAAACAACTAGATAAGATGAAATGTTTTGGCTGCGGGCAACCAGGACATTTGAGAAAGAATTGTAAAGGGAAGAAACTTGATAAAGGGCGTGGGCCTGGAATTTGTCCACGATGTAAAAAGGGAAAGCATTGGGCTCGAGAATGTCGTGCTAAACTAAATACCAGTTTTTCAGTCTCATAAACTAAATACCAGTTTTGCACCAGGGAAACTCCATTTCGGGCCCTACCCCGGGCCCAGGACAAACGAACAGGGGAAACCAACTATATTCTCCCTTAGCCCAGCCACCCAACACAGCGCCACAGTGGATATACCAGCCATAAAATCATTTACTTTAAAAGGAGGGGACAAACCGCAGAGAGTGCCCACTGGCATTTATGGACCTTTGCCAACTGGCACCTTTGCTTTATTAACTGGACGCTCAAGCCTGACATCAAAGGGAGTAACAGTTCATTTAGGCATAATTGATGCTGATTATATGGGAGAAATCCAAATTCTTATGTCTTCCCTAGTTGATATATCTTTTGAAGCAGGAAAACGCATTGCCCAATTATTGTTATTACCTTACCTTTCTGTCGGTCAGTCTACTGTTATTAGACATGGGGGATTCGGTAGTACAGACACAAAAAATGTTTTTTGGACTACACAGATAACTCATATGCAGCCCTTGATGAAAGTTAAATTGAATACTAAAGATATTGCTGTTTTACTAGATACTGGATCAGACATCACTATTATTAAGACTGCTGATTGGCCTGAGAAGCTCCCCTATACTATCGTGCCTTGTCACATAAAAGGAGTTGGCAATACTCCCGTTCACAGTATCGGCCTAGCTACTCAGTTCGTGACATTTACTTCCCAGGATGGTCAGATGGCTGTCCTAAAACCATATATTTTAGATGTTCCTTTAAATATTTTGGGCCGCGATGTCCTAGAGCAGTGGGGAGCTCATCTCAAATTCTAATTGTAGATGGAACCCATCAAAATTTTATGGAAATCTGAAGATCCTTTGTGGATTGAACAATGGCCTTTAACTAAGGAAAAACTTACTGCTGCCCATCAATTGGTTCAAGAACAATTGCAAAAGCAACATATTGAGCATTCCACTTCCCCGTGGAATTCTCCAGTTTTTGTTATAAAGAAGACCTCAGGTAAATGGCGTCTACTTACTGATCTACGTGGGGTTAACAACTCCATGTTCCCTATGGGGGCCCTTCAGCCTGGTATACCTTCGCCAGCTGTCTTACCAAAAGTTTGGCATACTGTAGTTATTGATCTGCAAGACTGTTTCTTCACTATCCCTGTGCATAAAGATGATAGAAAACGCTTTGCCTTTTCCCTTCCCCCTATAAATAGACAGGGACCTCATCAAAGGTTCCAATGGAAAGTTTTACCTCAAGGCATGATGAACTCTCCTACTATGTGCCAGCTTTATGTTGATGCTGCTTTGCACCCTGTACGGCAAAGGTGGTCCCATGTATACATATCTCATTATATGGATGACATCCTGTTTGCTAGCCCTCATCAAAATGAATTGGATGAAATTTTAAAATTATTACCTGAGTACTTTGCTCCTTTTGGCTTAATAATTGCCCCAGAGAAAATTCAAAAAGGAGATATCATCAATTATCTGGGATATGTGATAGAAAGAAATGCAATTAGGCCACAGAAGATGGCTATTCGTAGGGATAACTTGAGAACTTTAAATGATTTCCAAAAACTATTAGGGGATATTAATTGGTTGCGACCCTCTCTAGGTATCCCTACTTACCGATTGCATAACTTATTTGAAACCCTACAGGGAAACCCTGATATCAATAGCCCCAGACAACTTACTACTGAAGCCGAAATTGAACTACAGTTTGTAGAGGAAAAAATTAAATCTGCTTTCTTAACCCGAATTGATCCCTCCTTGCCTCTAAAATTGTATATTCTTCATACATGGCAATATCCCACGGCTATACTAGGTCAAAATGACTTACCCATTGAATGGATCTATACTAAACATCATTTTTCAAAAAATATTATGCCCTATGGTATTCAAATAGCATATCTGATAGAACAAGCTCGAGACAGGGCTATAACCATAACTGGTTATGATATTATGGACATTATTATCCCCCTGTCCAAGGATCAATTTTCATTTTTGTTACGAAATATGGAAGAACTACAAATTGCTCTTGCAGGGTATGTTGGTCAAATTGATTATCATTTTCCCAAAGGAAAATTATGGGACTGTTTTCGTAAACAAGAGTTTGTTATTCAGGATATCATCAGTGATCAGCCCCTAATTGATGCACCCACGGTCTTTACCGATGGCTCCAAAACTAAAAGTGCTTACTGGACCCCTACTAAATATTGGGTTCAGTATACAGACTTTAATTCAGTCCAGCAAAATGAATTGTTCGCCATTACTCAGGTGTTAAAGGATTTTCCCTCTGCTGTAAATATTATCGCTGATTCTGCTTACGCTGTAGGAGTCCTTAAAAATATATACACTGCTGTTGTACATTCACATAAGTCCAATTTACTTAACCTATTTTTACTTTTGCAAACTTTGCTTAGAAGCCAGAATGCTCGTATTTATGTGACTCATATTTGTTCCCATACTAATCTTCCTGGTTCATTGACACATGGTAATGCTCAAGTGGACGCTTTGGTGTCTTTTGTATCTGCGGAGGAAGAACATAATTTATTGCATACCAATGCCGGAAGGTTACATGTTCAATATAAAATTCCATACCGTCAAGCAAAATCTATCGTGAAGCAATGTCCAATCTGTAGACCTTTACATCTGCGCACTACAAAAGCTGGGGTAAACCCCCGAGGCACATATGCCAATGAACTTTGGCAAATGGATGTTACTCATGTGGCGCAGTTTGGCCGATTCTCTTATGTGCACGTAGTAATAGATACTTATTCTCATTTCATGTGGGCTACGGCACAAGTTGGTGAAACTGCACATGTCATCACCCATCTATTAGAAACTTTCGCTGTGATGGGCCTACCATCTATCATTAAGACAGACAATGGCCCTGCATATAGCAGCAAAAAATTTCAAGCCTTTTGTAAACAATATAGTATAATGCATAAAACAGGCATTGAGTACAACCCCCAAGGACAGGCTATTGTGGAACGTGCGCATAGTACTTTAAAGTTGCAAATTAAAAAATTAAAAGGGAGGAAAAAGGATCATATATTATCATTTACTCAATCTAATGCGCGTTCTATTTTGATACAGGCACTATTTACACTCAATTTCTTGAATCTTCCGCAAGGAGATATTCTTTCCCGAGCAGAAAAGCATTTCATAGAGGGAGAGGCTGCTCCTCCTCCGTTAAATGAAAAAATATGGTTTAAACCGGTTGCAGATGCAGAATGGCAACCAGGGCTATTACTTTATAGAGGGAAGGGTTATGCTTATGTCTCCACAGAGGATGGACGGACCTGTTCCTGGCTCCCCGCGAGGTGGATCCAGCCAAGGACCAATTCGAACGGCACCGTATCCTGTCAGGCGACGAACAAGGAATCCAGACCACGATGAACTTCCAATACAGGCCATGGCACACCTAAATTTGGGGGGACGACGTCGCCGTCGGCAAACATTTGCTACTGTTTTGCCTACCTGGGGACAAATTAAAAGGCTTGGTGGGGAAGGGCAAAAAATCTTGCAGCGGACAGGGAAGGCTTGCACACCCGAAAATTTGTTTTTGGCCATGTGCGCTTTACTTACTGTATCATCCTCCGCTGAAGCGACAGATGTAAGCTATTGGGCCTATATACCCAACCCACCTAGGATGGAACCTGCACCCTGGGGAAGTGCGGATATTCCTATTTATACTTCCCCAGTGATACTTTCACCCCCTTGGAAAAATCTTACTTACCTTAATCAAGATGATGGCTCCCTATTTGATTTTCTACATAAAGGGGATGGTCCTTACATCTGTCTTGGCCCCTCTCCCTGTGCCAAAATGAACTGGCAAAACTGGATCCTACCCGGCGATATGTCTAATGGATCCCGAACTCATTTACAAAGATTTGAGGCATGGTCTCTTAACATGACATGGGGAAATGTTACATTTGATAAGTTCCCCTCATTTCCTGTCTGTCCTGACTTCACATACATAAGACTGGCCTATAAGCCATTTGTATGGCAGGAATGTGTTGGAAAGTTTGCAAAATTTTACAAGAATTTGCTTATGTGGGGGCCATATGGTCAATTTCTTCGGAATTGCTCAGAATGGAATAAAACACATTGTGATTTATCTTTAACTTATAGGATACCACCGCAGAACAACTGGAGTGAGCCAATGGTAAATCATCAGTTGATGGCCTGGGGAGATGGCGGCATTGCAGATCCTCGTGTAGCACATCAGAAATTTCCTGATCATATTCAAACACACTTATGGAAAATTGCAGCCGCGCTTAAGACTGTTAGAATTTACAATGGAACTTTTTCTGGCACAGCGAACTCTGCGTCAACTTATAACTTCACTATTTTTAAAGAAATGAATGTAACTGCTTGTGTACCTCTGCCATATCTATTTCTGGTTGGGAACTTTAGTTTCTATAATGGAATTAACTGTACCAGATGTCGACTGTACTCTTGTATTAATAATTCTATAGAATTTGAACCGGGATATTCTCTTATGATTTTGCAACAACGTTCTCACATTTGGCTTCCGGTGAATCTAGAACGGCCGTGGGCCCAAAATCCCGTGGACGCCTTAGTTTTGGAGTTTTTCAAAAAGATGCTGAAACGTACAAAACGTTTTGTCGGCATTATTGTGGCAGTTATTTTAAGCTTAATCACAGTTACCACGCTGGCCGCAGTATCAGGTATAGCATTACATACCTCTCTGCAAACCAAACATTTTGTGGAAAATTGGCACCGTGACTCTCGGGATCTTTGGCTTTCACAAACTATGATTGATACTCGCTTGCAAACACAAATAGATGTCCTTAGGCAGACAGTGGGCTGGTTAGGGAAGAAGGTATTGACACTAGAGAGGCAAATTTGGCTTCGTTGCGATTGGAATTCTACGACTTTTTGTGTTACCAATTTAAAATATAATAAGTCACAGCATGATTGGAGAGTTATCCAAAGATACTTAGAAGGTAATTCATCGGCGGTTGACATGATCAATAATCTGCACACAAATATTCAGGAGATCTTTGGTAGACCATTTGAGACCGAAGATGCTGCCACTTTGGCAGACTTGTTCCTTAAACAACTTGAGGGATTAGACCCAAAAGGTATCATTCAGAGTTTAGGGCATACTGCTGGAGGAATGGGCATTGTGTTGCTAGTTGTTATCTTATGCTTTACGCTGCTATATTTCTGCTATATAAAACCGTCCCAGAATTCTATGGCCACCCTCTGGAAGGCAATTTTATTAAAACAAAAGAAAAAAGGGGGAAATGAGATGGCATAGGCTTGCAGGCCCCTTGCGAGCCAGGGTCATTCAAGGACTGCAGTGAGAGTTAGGAAAGCCAGGCAAACCTGAGCAAGGAGGAGAAAATGTTCTCTTCCCCTTATCTCATGTTGCAAGTTCTGAATGCCTGGATCTGCAAGAAGTGGCTCTTGCCTAGATTAGAGGCGTCCCTCCTTAGGACAACAACATGCTGTCTCCAGAGGAAGGGTGGCTGAGAGAATTCTTTAATGTATCTTTCTTCAAGGATGTTAGTTTAATCCCATTATGTGTGAAAGTACATATTGTTATGCTTACCTGATTGCTACAAGTATATAGCTATGTGGAAAATAAACGACAGCATGCAGTTGCAAGTGCTGCCTTTGCTCTGCATCCCCTGTGTCCTGGTGATTTCGCGACCCTTACCCAGGGACCCCAACGCACTAGACGTTGACAGTAGAGTATGTTACATTAGCCATGTTGTCAAGTATGTTTTTTAAGGCTTCCCAATTTCTCTTCCGTAACTGTTTTGCTTGCTATAAAACATCTTCATAGATTTCAAGACGATCACGTTCCGATATTGCATTCCAGACTTCCATCTCTCCAAACATTTGCTCTGCTTTTTTGTATCTGGTTGTGGAAGTCATTTTCTCATGATTTTTAAGAAAACACTGAAAGGATTCCTTAGCCTCTTTGTATTTTGATCTTGCTTCTTCTTTTTCTTCTTTCTCTGTCTGGACTTTGTAAGCATTAAAGGCTTGCTTTTTTTCACTCAACTTTGCTAAAGCACTGTATCGTGGATCATTAATGATCATTTTCATAGCTTGTTCCCATGAAGCATTAGATGGTACCCACTTTTCTTTCAATAATTCTTTAAATGCTTGCTTTGCCTCTTCCTTTGTATTCCAAGTATAGGTTTTCTTTGCTGGTTGGCTTTCCTCCTCTTCTTTTTTGGGAGTAAAATCAGCTACAGTTTCCTGCTTAGCTGTTTCTTCTCCAGTGTTACTGGATACTTCCATACTCTGTTCCTGAACAGCAGGAGTACTAGTAAGTTGTGCTTGTTCTTCAGTTGAAATTGTCACTGTATTCTCGTTATCTACAACAGTAGCAACAATCGAAGTAACTTCTGGCTCGGGAACGACTGGACCAGTTCCACTGACAGTGTTTGAAGCAAAGGTGGAAGCACTGGCATTGGCTGCGGCGGCTGCGGCGGCGGCGGCGGCGGCAACGACAGCGGCAGCGGCTTCCACAGCAGCCATGGTGCTCATGGTGGTCGGAATTTCTGTTGTAGGAACCGGGGCTGTTGATGTTGTGGTGCACTCCTCTTGCTTACTGCTTTCTTCAGCTTTGATCATTGCATGCAGGTTTGATTTTCTAATAAGACTTCCAGCAACAATGGTATTCTGGTATCCTTCAAGATCCTCAAGTTCTTTAGGTTTGGCCCAACGGGATTCTATTGTTTGAGAATTATAATAGTAAGGCTTTCCAGAGTCAGGGACTTTTAGATAAAAGATTCTCAGCAGGTGTTTTCAGATCATCTGGTTTCTCCCACGTAGACTGTTTTGTTTCAGTATTGTAGTAGTAAGTCCTTCCATCAGGTGACTTATGCTCGGTCCACATTGATTTTGCACCGGATGTTGTACCTGCTGCTACATCCATATTATTTACTCCTGTCGGTAAGGCAGGCTGCATGGAAGCCTGAGACATATGAGACATCATCATTCCAGGCATTACTGAAGACATGATTCCAGGCATTTGTCCCATTGGCGGCCCTCCCATAGGGGGCATCATTTGCGGCATCATTCCATGAGGTACAGGAGGCATATTCACTCTCTGACCCATAGGGTGCATTCCCATTGGGGCATAATGCATGCCAGGGTGCCCCATCATGAAGTCTCCATGCTCCGCTCCCGTCCCCGGCCTCATCGTCGGGCTCAACTGCTCCGCCGGTAGCCACTGCTGCAGCTGGAGAGCCCGTGGAGGGGGAGGGAAGGAGTAGGTAGCATATTTTAACAATATTTGCTCTTCCAATCCATGAGCATGGAACGTTTTTCCATTTCTTTGTGTCTTCCTCAATTTCTTTCATGAGTATTTTATAGTTTTCTGAGTACAGATTCTTTGCCTCTTTGGTTAGATTTATTCCTAGGTATCTTATGGTTTTGGGTGCAATTGTAAATGGGATCAACTCCTTAATTTCTCTCTCTTCTGTCTTGTTGTTGGTGTATAGGAATGCCACTGATTTCTGTGCATTGATTTTATATCCTGCTACTTTACTGAATTCCTGTATGAGTTCTAGCAGTCTTGGGGTGGAGTCTTTTGGGTTTTCCACATAAAGTATCATTTCATCTGCAAAGAGTGAGAGTATGACTTCTTCTTTGCCGATTTGGATGCCTTTGATTTCTTTTTGTTGTCTGATTACTGTGGCTAGGACTTCTAATACTATGTTGAATAGCAGTGGTGATAGTGGACATCCCTGCCACGTTCCTGACCTTAGGGGAAAGCTCTCAGTTTTTCCCCATTGAGAATGATATTCGCTGTAGGTTTTTCATAGATGGCTTTTATGATATTGAGGTATGTACCCTCTATCCCTATACCCTGAAGAGTTTTGATCAAAAAAGGATGCTGTACTTTGTCAAATGCTTTTTCTGCATCTATGGAGAGGATCATATGATTCTTGTTCTTTCTTTTGTTAATGTATTGTATCACGTTGATTGATTTGTGGAAGTTGAACCAACCTTGCAACCCAGGGATAAATCCCACTTGGTCGTGGTGAATAATCTTTTTAATGTACTGTTGGATCCTATTGGCTAGTATTTTGGTGAGAATTTTGGCATCCATGTTCATCAAGGATATTGGTCTGTCATTCTCCTTTTTGATGGTGTCTTTGTTTGGTTTGGGGATCAGGTAATGGTGGCCTCATAAAACGAGTTTGGAAGTTTTCCTTCCATTTCTATTTTTTGGAACGGTTTTAGGAGAATAGGTATTAATTATTTAAATGTTTGGTAGAATTCCCCTGGGAAGCCATCTGGCCCTGGGCTTTTCTTTGTTGGGAGATTTTTGATGACTGCTTCAATTTCCTTAGTGGTTATAGGTCTGTTCAGGTATTCTATTTCTTCCTGCTTCAGTTTTGGTAGTTGATACATCTCTAGGAATGCACCTATTTATTCCAGGTTACCTAATTTGCTGTCATAGAGTTGCTCATAATATGTTCTTAGAATTCTTTTTATTTCTTTGGTGTTGGTTGTGATCTCTCCTCTTTCATTCATGATTTTGTTGATTTGGGTCATTTCTCTTTTCTTTTTGATAAGTCTGGCCAGGGGTTTATCAATCTTGTTAATTCTTTCAAAGAACCAGCTCCTAGTTTCGTTGATCTGTTCTACTGTTCTTTTGGTTTCTAATTCATTGATTTCTGCTCTGATCTTTATTATTTCTCTTCTCCTGCTGGGTTTAGGCTTTATTTGCTGTTTTTTCTCTAGCTCCTTTAGGTGTAGGGTTAGGTTGTGTATTTGAGACCTTTCTTGTTTCTTGAGAGGGGCTTGGCTTGTATTGCTGTATACTTTCCTCTCAGGACTGCCTTTGATGTATCCCAAAGATTTTGAACAGTTGTGTTTTCATTTTCACTTGTTTCCGTGAATTTTTTTAATTCTTCTTTAATTTCCTGGTTGACCCATTCATTCTTTAGTAGGATGCTCTTTAGCCTCCATGTATTTGAATCCTTTCCGACTTTCCTCTTGTGATTGAGTTCTAGTTTCAAAGCATTGTGGTCTGAAAATATGCAGGGAATAATCCCAAGGTTTTGGTACCGGTTGAGCCCTGATTTGTGACTAGGATGTGATCAATTCTGGAGAATGTTCCATGGGCACCAGAGAAGAATGTGTATTCCGTTGCTTTGGGATGGAATGTTCTGAATATGTCTGTGAAGTCCATTTGGTCCAGTGTGTCATTTAAAGTCTTTATTTCCTTGTTGATCTTTTGCTTAGATGATCTGTCCATTTCAGTCAGGGGGTGTTAAAGTCCCCCACTATTATTGTATTGTTGTCAATGTGTTTCTTCGCTTTTGTTATTAATTGCCTTATATAATTGGCTGTTCCCATGTTAGGGGCATAGATATTTACAATTGTTAGATCTTCTTGTTGGATAGACCCTTTAAGTAGGATATAGTGTCCATCCTCATCTCTTATTACATTCTTTGGTTTAAAATCTAATTTGTCTGGGCGCCTGGGTGGCTCAGTTGGTTAAGCGATGCCTTCCGCACAGGTCATGATCCTGGAGTCCTGGGATCGAGTCCCACATCGGGCTCCCTGCTCAGCAGGGAGTCTGCTTCTCCCTCTGACCCTCTTCCCTCTCATGCTCTCTATCTCTCATTCTTTCTCTCTCAAATAAATAAATAAAATCTTTAAAAAAATAAATAAAATAAAATAAAATCTAATTTGTCTGATATAAGGATTGTCACCCCAGCTTTCTTTTGGTGTCCATTAGCATGGTAAATGGTTTTCCACCCCCTCACTTTCAATCTGGGGGTGTCTTTGGGTCTAAAATGAGTCTCTTGCAGACAGCATATCGATGGGTCTTGTTTTTTAATCCAATCTGATAGCCTGTGTCTTTTGATTGGGGCATTGAGCCCATTTACATTCAGGGTAATTATTGAAAGATATGAATTTAGTGCCATTGTATTGCCTGTAAGTGACTGTTACTGTATATTGTCTGTGTCCCTTTCTGATCTATGCTGCTTTTAGGCTCTCTCTTTGCTTTGAGGACCCCTTTCAATATTTCTTGGAGGGCTGGTTTCGTGTTTGCAAATTCCTTTAGTTTTTGTTTGTCCTGGAAGCTTTTTATCTCTCCTTCTATTTTCAATGACAGCCTAGCTGGATATAGTATTCTTGGCTGCATATTTTTCTCGTTTAGTGCTTTGAATATATCATGCCAGCCCTTTCTGGCCCGCCAGGTCTCTGTGGATAGGTCTGTTACCAATCTAATGTTTCTACCATTATAGGTTACATATGTCTTCTCCCGAGCTGCTTTCAGGATTTTCTCTTTGTCTCTGAGACTTGTAAGTTTTACTATTAGACGTTGGGGTGTTGACCTATTTTTATTGATTTTGAGATGGGTTCCCTGTGGCTCCTGGACTTTGATGCCTGTTTCCTTCCCCACATTAGGGAAGTTCTCTGGTATAATTTGCTCCAATATACCTTCTGCCCCTCTCTCTCTTTCTTCTTCTCCTGGGATCCAATTATTCTAATGTCGTTTCATTTTATCGTATCACTTATCTCTTGAATTCTACCCTCGTGATCCAGTAGTTGTTTATCTCTCTTTTTCTCAGCTTCTTTATTTTCCATCATTTGGTCTTCTATATCACTGATTCTCTCTTCTGCCTCATTTATCCTAGCAGTTATTGCCCCCATTTTTGATTGCACCTCATTAATAGCCTTTTTGATTCGACTTGGTTAGATTTTAGTTCTTTTATTTCTCCAGAAAGGGTTTCTCTAATAACTTCCATTCTTTTTTCAAGCCCAGCTAGTATCTTTAAAACCATGATTCTGAACTCTAGGTCCAACATCATACAAATGTCTGTATTGAGTAGGTCCCTGGCAGACGGTACTACCTCTTGTTCTTTTTGTTGAGGTGATTTTTTCCGTCTTGTCATTTTGTCCAGAGGAGAATAGATGAATGAGAGAACAAAATGCTAACAGGGTAACAACGTCCTCAGAAAATATACTCTAAACAAATCAGAAAAGACATGAAACCAGGGGAAAAGAAAGAGAAAGAAAGAAAAAAGAAAGAGAAAAAAAGGATAAAAACAAACAAAAACAGAACAAAACAGAAAAAAACAGAATATGATCAAATATGATCAGGCTGGTGCATAGATCAGTGCCACACACTAGATTTTGGGTGTATTTTGGTCTGTTAGAAGAAAGTACCTCCCAAAATTTTAAAGAAAGAAAGACTTATATATGTACAAAATAAGGGTTGATACGATGAAGGGATGGAATATGACTGTAAAGATGAAAATTATAAAAAATTTTATAAAAGGAATTGATAAGTTGTTTGAAAAAAGAAAGAAGAGGATTTAAAAGAAAGAAAGAAAGAAAGAAAAAGAAGAGAGAAAGAAAGAAAGAAAGAAGAAAAAGAAAGAAAGAAAGAAAGAAAAAGAAAGAAAGAAAGAAAGAAAGAAAGAAAGAAAGAAAGAAAGAAAGAAAGAAAGAAAGAAAGAAAGAAAGAAAGAAAGAAAGAAGGAAAGAAAGAAAGAAAGGAAGGAAGGAAGGAAGGAAGGAAGGAAGAAAGGAAGAAAGGAAGGAAGAAAGGAAGAAAGAAAGAAAGAAAAAGCGGGGGAGAGAATGTGATCAGGCAGGAGACTAGAACAAAGCCATACACTAGAGATTTAGGGTATATTTTGATCTGTTAGAAGAAACTGTATCTCAAAATTTTAAAGAGAGAACAACTTATATATATATATCAAAAATAAGGGTAACTACTATGAAGGGATAGAATATGACTCTAAAAATGAAAAATAAAAATGTTTTTCTAAAAAAAGGATTGATAAGATGTTGGTTGAAAAAGGGAAAAAGAAAAATGCAAAAAAAAAGTTAAAAAAATTAACTTTGAAAGACTAAAGAATCATGGTAAAAAAAGCCATAAATTCTATGTGAAGTATTCCCCTAGTGCTGGAGTTCTGCAGTTCTCATTGATCGGTAAACTTGGGCTTGGCAGGCTGTTCTTGCTGATCTTCTGGGGGAGGGGCGTGTTGCTGTGGTTCCCAAATGTCTTTGCTGGAGGCGGAATTGCCCCGCCCTTGTCAGTCCAGGCTAAGTAATCTGCTCCAGTTTGCTCTTGGGAGATTTTGTTCCCTGCAAGCTTTCCGTACAGCTTTGGAGGACGAGAGTGAAAATGGCGGCCTCTCAATCTCTGCCCCAGAGGAGCCGAGAACTCAGGGCCCTGCTCCTCAGGGCCCCGCCAGAGAAAAGCAGTCAATCACTCCCGTCTCCCCTGTCTCCGGCCACTCTCCGTGCTCACCCGGCCTGTGAACGAGTGTTTCTCTCTCTGGCACCCAACCCCGTGTGGAGTCTCCAAACCCAGCAGATCCCTGTGGTGTGCTCTCATGCCGCTCCTCCCAGGGGAGGAAGGGGAGTCTCCCCAGATCTTTCGCTTATTGGGTCCCTGGTGGAGGAGCAGTGGCCCAACTGTGTCGCTGATCACAGTTTATGGCAACCCCAAGCTGAGAGCCCGCGCCTCGGCTCCATTTCTGCAGCCGGCTTCCCCTCTCTGATACCTGGGAGCTCTGCCGCACTAAGGCACCCCCAGTCTTTCTGTGACCCCAAGGGTCCTGAGATCACACTGTCCCGCGAGGGTTCCACACCCCACTTAGCCACTGCAGTGATGTCCCTCAGAGGAGCCGACTTCTAAAAGTTCCCATTTTGTGCTCCACGGCTCTATCACTTGCCGGAAGCGGCCGATGGAGGCCCCCTCCCCCGCCGTCTATCTTCCCGAATATCGCCTCGGATTCACTTCTCCAAACGTCCTACCTTCCAGAAAGTGGTCTCTTTTCTGCTCAGAGAGTTGTTGCTATTCTTTTCTTTGATCTCCTGTTGAGTTCATAGGTGTTCAGAATGGTTTGATCCCTATCCAGCTGAATTCCTGAGACCAGATGAAATCCAGGTCTCCTACTCCTCTGCCATCTTGCTCCGCCCCCCCTTCTATTTTGAATGACATCCTAACTGTATATATTATTCTTGGCTGCATATTTTTCTCATTTAGCACCCTGACTATATCATGCCAGTCCTTTCTGGAGGGCCAGGTCTCTGTGGATAAGTCTGCTGCCAGTCTAATGTTTCTACCCTTTTAGGTTACAGACCTCTTCTCCTGAGCTGCTTTCAGGATTTTCCCCTTGTCTCCGAGATTTGAAAGTTTCATTATTAGATGTCGAGGTATTGACCTATTTCTCTTGATTTTGAGGGGGGTTCTCTGTGCCCCCTAGATTTTGATGCCTGTTTCCTTCCCCAGATTAGGGAAGTTCTCTGTTCCAATATACCTTCACCCCCTCTCTCTTTCCTCTTCTTCTGAGATCCCAATTGTTATAATATTGTTTACTTTATTATATCACTTATGTCTCAGATTCTCATCCACTAGTTGTTTATCTCTCTTTCTCTCAACTTCATATTCTCCATCGTTTTGTCTTCTATATCAGAAATTCTCTCTTCAGCCTCATTTATCCCAGCAGCCAGAGCCTCCTTTTTTTTTTTAAAGATTTTATTTATTTATTTGAGACAGAGAGAATGAGAGAGAGAGAGCACATGAGAGGGGGGAGGGTCAAAGGGAGAAGCAGACTCTCTGCCAAGCAGGGAGCCCGATGCAGGACTCGATCCAGGGACTCCAGGATCATGACCTGAACCGAAGGCAGTCGTTTAACCAACTGAGCCACCCAGGCGCCCGGAGCCTCCTTTTTTTATTGCATCTCACTAGTAGCATTTTTTTATTTGACTTTGTTAGATTTTAGTTCTTTTATTTCTCCAGAAAGGGATTCTCTAGTGTCTTCTATGCTATTTTCAAGCCCAGCTAGTGTCTTTATAATCCTTATTCTGAACTCTAGTTCTGACATCTTACTTATGTCCATACTGATTAGGTCCCTGGCACTCAGTACTGCCTCTTGTTCTCTTTTTTGAGGTGAGTTTTTCCATCTTGTCATTCTGTCCAGAGAAGAAAGATGAACAGAAGAACAAAATACCAAAATGGCAACAATGACCCATGAGAAATACACACTAAACAAATCAGAAGAGACCCAAAACTGGAACAGAAAGGAAAGAAAGAAACAAGGGGGTGAGGGGAAGAGTATATAATCAGAGGTGAGAAGAATGAAGACATACACTCGATTCTATGTATGTTTTGGTCTGTTTTTTAGAAAACTAGATCCCTAAATTTTAAAGAAAGAAAAACATATATGTACAAAAGTATAATTAAATACAATGAAAGCATAAATTGTAACTGTAAAAATGGAAGTTAAAAGACAAGAAAAGACAAAAGAGGAAAACAACAACAACAACAACAAAGGAAGGGATATAAGCAGGTGAACAGAACAGAGGAATACACTATCTTCTGAGTGTATTTTGGTCATTTTGTTGGAAGAAACTACATCTCAAAATTGTAAAGAAAAAATTACACAAACAAAAATAAAATTAAATACATTGAAAGGATAGAATATAACTGTAAAGATGAAAATTTTAAAAAGACTTAATAAAGCAAAAAAAAAAAAGGAAGAAAGAAAAAGCAACAACAAAAAAGAGAATACGGTCAGACAGGTGACTAAGAACAGAGCCATACACTAGATTTTGGGTGTATTTTGGTCTGTTCAAAGAAAGTATGTCCCAAAATTGTAAAGTAGGAGTTTTTTATATATATACACAAATAAGATTAAATACATTGAACAGACTGTAACTGTAAAAATGAAAATTAAAAAAGAATTTTAAAAAGGAGTTGATAAAATAAGAAATTTGTTGAAAAAAGGAAAGAAAAAAATTTTTTTTAATTTAAGTTGAAAGACTTAGAATTATGGGGGGAAAGCCATGAATTGTACTGATTTCCCCTGGTGCTAGAGTTTTGCAGTTCTCATGGATCAGAAAACTTGGTCTTGGCTGGATGTTCTTGCTGATCTTCTGGGAGAGGGGTCTGTTGCATTGATCCTCAAGTGTCTTTGCTCGGAGTGGAATTAAACCACCCTTGCCAGGGAGCCAAGCTAATTAATCTGCTCCAGTGTGCTCTATGTGACTTTTGTTCCCTGAAGGCTTTTCATGCAGCTTTAGAGGATGAGAATGAAAATGGCAGACTCCCAACCTCCAGCCCCAGAGAGGAAAGCTCAGGCCCCCACTCCTCAGTGAGCCCTCAGAGAAAAGCGGTGAGTCACTCCTGTCTCCCTGGTCTCCTGCCGCATTTTGTGCTCACCTGGCCTGTGACTGAGCATTTCTACCTCAGGCACTCGACCCCATCTGGAGTCTCCAAACCCTGCACACTCCTGCAGCACACTCCCGCACCACTCCTCCCAGGGGAGAAAGAAGAGTCTCGCCATTCTGCCATTTGTTGGGCCCCTGTTCAGAGAGCAGTCGCCCACCTGTGCTGAGGTTCACAGTTTATGGCAAACCCGAGCCAAGAGCCAACTCCTGAGCTCACCCATTGCAGCCAGCCTCCCCACACCAATGCCTGTGAACACTGACACACTCAGGCACCACCAGTCTTCCCGTGACCCTGAGGATCCTAACACCACACTGTCCCAGCTAGGGTTCCGCCCCTACTTGTCCACCTGAGCAATGGTCCTCATATGGGAACAGACTCTAAAAGTTCTGGTTTTGTGCTCCACTGCTTTATCACTTGCCGGTAGCCAGCTAACAGAGGTTACCTCCTCTCATGATCTGTCTTTCTGTATTTCACCACGGATTCACTTCTCCACACCTCCCACCTTGCAGAAAGTAGTCGCTTTTCTATTTTTAGAATTGCAGCTATTCTTTTCTTAGATCTCCAGTTGAGTTCCCAGGTGTTCAGAATGATTTGATAGCTATCTAGCTGAATTCCTGGGACCAGACAAAATTATGGTCTCCTACTCCTCTGCCATCTTGGACTCCTTCCCATCAGTTTTCTTTTTGACATCCCACATATGAGTGAGGTCATATGCTATTTGTCTTTCTCTGACTGACGTATTTCACTTAGCATAATATACTCTAGGTTCCATCCATGTCGCTGCAAATGGCAAGATTTCGTCCTCTTTCATGGCTGAGTAATGTTCCATTGCAAATGCATATACCACATCTTCTTTAACCATTCATCAGTTGATGGTCATTTGGGCTCTTTCCATAACTTGGCTATTGTTGATAATACTGATACAAACATCAGGGGGAAGGGACACCTGGGTGGCTCAGTCAGTTGAGTGTCTGCCTTTGGCTCAGGTCATGATCCCAGGATTTGGGATCCAGGCCTGAATCGGGCTCCTTGCTCAGCATGGAGCCTCCTTCTCCCTCTGCCTGTCACTCCCCCTGCTTCTGCTCTCTCTCTCTCTGACAATAAATACATAAACATAAGAGTGCATGTACTCCTTTGAATCAGTATTTTTGTATCCACTGGGTAAATATCCAGCTGTGTAATTGCTGCATCATAGGTTAGTTCTATTCTTAAGTTTTTGAAGAACCTCTATACTGTTTTCCAGAGTAGCTGCACCAGTTCGCATTCTCAGCAGTAGTGGAAAAGAATTCCCCTTTTCCACATCCTCACCAGTATCTGTTGTTTCCTGTATTATTAATTTTAGACATTGTGACAGGTGTGAGGTGATATCTCCTTGTGGTTTTGATTTTGTAATTCCATGATGATGGGTGATGTTGAGCATCTTTCATGTGTCTGTTAGCCATCTGTATGTCTCCTTTGAGAAAAAGTCTATTCCTGTCTCCTTGTTGAAGGGCTTTCACACACATGTTCATCTAACACAAAAGGTAGGACATCGTGCATATGTTCACCTGCATTTCCACCCAGAGTCAGTGGTAACAAACGTGCTCGCTCCCTGTTCAACATACCACACAGTCCCTCACCCTCTCTGCACAAGGCATGACTCTGACCCTTTCACGGAAACGTTCTCCCACTCTGGAGCTGGACGCTCCATTGCTCCTCTGGGGTTCTTGAAGGATGCTCCCAAACTATTTCATCTTGCTGGGAATTTCCTGGAACCTAAACCAACTAGGTAGAGTGATTGTGATGAGGCTATAACTGAGAGCACTAGAAGCCCAAACGTGTGGAAAGAGGCCATAAATCCCTGGCTACATTTCCCTCACCCACACCCTCCCACTCCCAAATACACAACCGTGTACATACACACAAAACACGTGCATTAGGAAGCTTCCAAAATTTGGTTTACTATGTCTTCTTTGAATATTTGACCACTGAACAAATCCCTGCTCAGGCTGCTGAATATACAAGGAAACTTAAAACAGTTGGAGCCAGTTTCTATTTTCATACATTAAAATTCTTTTAAGTTTGGCCATTTGGGGACCAGCCCTATAATTCTTGTGTAATTAAGTTCTCTACATTATTAACACCTTAACATTATAAGTTATATAAATTATAAACATAAAGTTTATAAACACAGTGAGGAGATCTTTGCATGCTCAGCACGCTGACTAAAACATTAAGAGCACTTATTATCACTGACTTTTGGTAACCGTTAGTCTCTACCTGCTAAGAGTAGGGCCTTATTGAAAGCAGTTGAAAAATATTTCAAAGTCCCCTGGAAAGAACATAGTGTTGGTTGTCTGGGTTCACATTTTGGCCCCATCATTTAAAATTGTGACATTTCAGGAAAAGAATTTAACCTCCCCATTGAGTATCCTCACCTGTACAGTAACAATAATGTTAACTCTCGGTGCTGTGGGAAATAAGACAGAGAATGTGAAAATTCATAATAAATTAGAAAGCGTGACGTAAATGCAAAGAACTACTAGCAGTTCTGGCTAATGTCACACTTTTTCTGCAGCGCATTTCCGAGTCGCCCTACATTGAGCCATGCTATCCACCACTCTCGGCTTGAAATACCCTTCATGCAGCTTTCATGAAACTATTTAGCCTAAATATACTTACATGGCAGTGACCACTACCATTCTGATTCTTTTAAAACTCTATGTCCTTTACCTTTAATTCTCTTTTTAGACATTTTCCCTTTCAAAAATGATCGTACTTCAACTGAACCACCAAAGTGGGAATTGCCAAAGTGTATCAGGTTCTGAGTCCCTTCCCCAAGTACAATCCTATACTGCCCATTGGCAATCCTGACACATACACTTGAATATTTACAATTAATATGTCTCTCCCATCAAAGGTGGCTGTATTCATTTCCTGGGGCTGACATAAAAAGTACCACACACTGAGGACTTAAGACACTTATTCCCTCACGGTTCTGGATGCCAGTCCAAAATCAGGTGCCGTCCAGGACACCCTCTCTCAGAAGGTTCTAAAAGAGAATGTGTTCTATTCCTTTCTCTTAGCTTCTGGCGTTGCCAGCAATCCTTGGCATCCTTTGGCTTCTAGATTCATCATTGTTCCGGTCTTTCCTTCACATGGCGTTCTCCCTGTATTCTGTGTCTGTGTCTCTGTTTTCCCTTCTTATAAGGACACTGGCCATTCTGGATTAAAGCCCGCCTTCATCATGGATGACTTCATCTTCATCTTCATTAGATTACATCTTCAAAGGCTCTCTTTTCAAATAAAGTCACATTCATAGGCACAAGGTGTTAGAATATGAACACAGTTTCGTGGGGGGACAAAATTCACCCAAAACAGAACCTTTTCCTCTTGCCTTCTCTTCTGCAAAGGGATCGGCTGACCTCTCAGTCACCAAGACTGGCATCCTTAATGATGCTGTGGATACCTGGATATATCACCTATAGTCATTCAGCATACGCTACCCTGTCTCAGGCTGCCCTCAAGCTCCATAAGCTGATCCAGATTTAATTGGCAGAATTCATGAGGTACCATATCATGCAATTGAAAATTGCTAAAATAATAGATCTGAAAAGTTCTCCTGAAAAGAAAATAAAGGGAACCCTGTGCAGCAATAGATGTTAACCACACTTACTGTGGTGATGATTCCACAGTATATACCAGTATCGAATCATTACGTTGTATGCCTAAAACTAACACAATGCTATGTGATTATTGTATCTCAATTTAAAAAAGGAATTTTAACACTAGCAAAAAATATTGCAGCTAATACTATTAAATAGTATTGGCAAATGGTAGTTAAATAGAGACATAGTTTCACTCCCAATCAATGTGGCAGGAAGAGATTGACTACTTAGTCAATTAGCTGTTGATGTCACCTCTCCAGAGGCTTCCTCTTTGGCTGTCTTTGGAGAGCCAAACTCTGCATACTTCAACTGAGGTTAATGAGTTACATAGGGCAGGACACTCCTGGGGCCCCTAAAAATAAACATATCCTCAGTCCCTAAAGCATGTACTCTGACTTTGCTGACTTATAAATTATCCCTCAGATATAAAAGTAGTCCTTTGATTCATGGGTAGATTCCATAGAATTCACAGCTTCTAACTTGTGTTTAGCTGCAGACTACACTGTCCACTCTAATTTATCCTTCCTTTTATGTCACCAAACACTGAAATGAGTGGACAATCTTCATGGGTAAACTCTGGGGATGAGACAACTTATTCTAACATTAGTTGTAAAGAGAATTGGTACTACCTTTAACAGACACAGAGTGAGGAGCACTTTTGACTTCCCTTGCCTTTGAGAGTCACCATTTTCAAGGATTATCCTCTCCAAATTAGCATATTTTAAATACATGAATCTGCCTTTATTCTAAGGATTCTTTTCTGTTTCATCCCCTAACACTTTTCTACAATTTCATAACCACACACCA
Source organism: Eumetopias jubatus (assembly GCF_037043125.1). Classification (NCBI taxonomy): domain Eukaryota; kingdom Metazoa; phylum Chordata; class Mammalia; order Carnivora; family Otariidae; genus Eumetopias; species Eumetopias jubatus. The sequence goes on from NW_028274812.1 coordinate 147,135,152, forward strand.
CTTGGCAATCACTGAGTGCATTAGCATTCATGGGGACCAGGAGTCATGAGCTTTCATCTGCAGACATTCACTTTGCCATCGATATGCCAATCTCTTAGTTTCAGTTTCATATAACTGTAGTTCCTTCAAAGACCGTCTTGCTTCTTCCAAGAGGTAGCCAGACAGGCAAGGGAGAACGCCAGTTGCCTACAGAGGCAGTAGATGACCTGCTGCAGCTGCAAGTCAAGGAACCCCCAAACTGCCAGCAAACAAACCTCCAGAAGCTACAAAGGTCCAAAGATGTATTCTCCCTACAACCTTCACAGGCTCTGCCAAGATCTTCATTTTGGACTTCTATCCTCCTGAGCTACAAGACAGTAAGTCTGGTTCTCTTAAGCTACCTAGTTTGTGGCACTCTGTTATGGAAGACTAGGAAAATAATGCCACGTATTGAAATTTATACTAAAATTCCCATATCCATTTAATTCTCCTTTTCTAGTTACAATGAATTTTACATGTGTCTTATCAGAATATATGCTTTCTTGGTTCAGATCACTTGCTGTGCATCACTGAGAAGAATAAAATCATTGAAAATCGTGTTCTCGGCTAAGTTATGAGATATGTTGGTGATCTCTGAGAAATAACAACCTATCTGAAAACCTTCTAAGAGACTTTGGATGGACACCATGATAGACTGGAGAATCCCTTCTCTACCCTTAAAACACAAGGAGAGAGGGAATCACCAAAAGCTAAACCCCAAAAACATATGACAAAACAAATTCTGACTAATTCCCATTGTCTGATTCTGGATATTTTGGATCAGGGACTGATAATGCGGAAGATACAGAAACGAAGAACCATGCTCTCACTAAAGAACATGCAAGGACTGATGGGTGCTTCTTTGAAACTGGACAACGGCTCTATTGAAATGCAAACCTACCAGGTTTCAGTAAAGAGCTAAATACATTATGTCTTTTATTTCTTCTTAAAGCTAGTAATATCATCTCCTTTATTTGAAGGAGAGAAGGCCATGCAGGAGGGGTGGGGGAGCAGCCTTTAGAATCTCAAGGCTTATTAGCGGTAGATTTGTACTTACAATCCAAGTATTCTGATTCCCAGTTTATTGCATTTTGAAACCTATTATCCCAAATTAATCTTACCCTTTGGCAACACAGTAACAACAGCCACCAAAACGATCACTGAAAGGTTTTAGAAATAAAAGCAAAAGGGGATCAAGAATCCAACAGCAAAAGCATAACAGAGAGGTAGCCGAATATCCTCTTCTTGGTCATGGATTTTGCTAATAGAAAAGTGACATTTACAAAAGAGACAAAGCCCAGCAAAGTTCCAGACAACACAGCTTTCTTTTAAAAACCTAAAGTTTGTGTGGCACCTGGGTGGCTCAGGCAGTTAAGTGTCTGACTGTGGATTTGGCTCAGGTCATGATCTCAGGGTCGTGAGATTGACCCCCACCTGGAGCTCTGCACTGGATGTGGAGTCTGCTTAATATTCTCTCTCCCTCTCCCTCTGCCCTGCCCCCCACCCCACCCTGCTCACTCACACCCATTCTCTCTCTAAAAAAAATTAAAAAGAAAATAAATAAAAACCTGGAGTTTGAATAGTCAAAACAATTAATTACCTACTTTCAAGATATTTTTTGCTTTATTATTCTCTATAAATTTCTGTAACCTCTAGATTCACTTTCATTGCCTGTTACAGTCTTGTTTTATTTTGTTTTGTTTTGATTTGTTTTTGAGAGAGAGCAGGGGGAGGGGCTGAGGGAGAGAAAGAATCTCAAGCAGACTCCACACTGAGTGCAGAGCTGCACAGGGGGGTCAATCCCAGGACCCTGAGATTGCAAAACTGAGCCAAAATCGAGAGTCAAACATTTAACCAACTGAGCGACCCAGACGCACCTAGCCTGTATTACAGTTTTTAAACTTCTTCCCTATTTGTATTTATTCAACAAAGACCTTCTTTTGACTCTACTACATTCCAGACTCTTTTCCAGGTTTATGTGTTATTACAAGATGTTACTCTTGGTTTGGTTGTATTTACTCTTAAACGTGTATCACAGGGTGTATGGGGGTAGGGAGGTCATTCTAAGAAAAAAACCAGGAATTTTAATACAAAACAGAATGTATTCTGCAAGATTGTATTTATAGGAAGTACTGATTAGGTGTTGAAAAAAATCTTTTTTCCGTTACATTAAAATTTTTTTAAAGTGGTAAAGTTATAAAAAAGACTATGGGTGCCTGGGTGGCTCAGACAGTTAAGCATCAGACTCTTGGTTTGGGTTCAGGTCATGATTTCATGCTTGGTGGTATCCATTCCACTCAGTGGGGAGTCCCCTTGAGGAATCTCTCCCTCTACCCTTGCCCCCATGCTCTGTCTCTCTCTCCCTCTCTCTCTCTCAAAATAAATAAATAAATACTAAAAATATAAAGACTAAACTTTGGATTGGTGATTTCCTGACATTTGGCTGAAAGTGGTGTCACTAACGATTACCACAACTTCTTTATCCATTCATCAGTCAATGGATATTTAGGCCCTTTCCAAAATTTGGCTATTGTTGATAATGCTACTATAAACATCAGGGTACCTGTAACCCTTCTAATCTGTAATTTTGCATCCTTTGGGTAAATACCCAGCAGTGCAATTGCTGGATCCTAGGGTAGTTTTTAACTTTTGGGGGAACCTCCATCTAGTTTTCCAGAGGGCAGCACCAGTTTGCATTCCCACCAACAGAGTAAGAGGGTTCCCCTTTCTCTGCATCATCGGAAACACCTTTTGTTTCCTGAGTTGTTAATTTTAGCCATTGTGACTGGTGTGAGGTGGTATCTCCTTGTGGTTTTGATTTCTATTTCCCTGATGCTGAATGATGTTGAGCATCTTTTCATGCGTCTGTTAGCCATCTGGATGTCTTCTTTGGAAAAAATATCTATTCGTGTCTTCTGCCCGTTTTTCAACTGGATTATTTGTTTTTTGGGGTGTTGAGTTTGAGAAGTTCTTTATAGATTTTGGATACCTTTATCTGATATGTCATTTGCAAGTATCTTCTCCCATTCCGTATGCTGCCTTTATTTCTGTTGATTCTTTCCTTCGCTGTGCAGAAGCTTTTTATCTTGAAGAAGTCCCAATACTTCATCTTTGCTTTTGTTTCCCTTGCTTCCAGAGATGTGTCTAGTAAGAAGTTGCTATGGCTGATGTCAAAGAGGTTTCTGCCTGTGTTCTCCTCTAGGATTTTGACGGGTTCCTGTCTCACATGAAGGTCTTCCATTCACTTTGAATTTATTTTTGTGTATGATGTAAAAAAGTCGTCCAGTTTCATTCTTCTTCATGTGGCTGTCCAGGTTTCCCAACACCATTTGTTGAAAGGACTGTCTGTTTTTCCATTGGATATTATTTCCTGCTTTCTCAAAAATTAGTTGACCATATAGCTGTAGGTTAATTGCTGGGTTCTCTATTCTGTTCCATTGATCTCTCTATTTTTGTGTCAGTACCATATTTCTTGATCACTACAACTTTGCAATATAAATTGAAGTCTGGGTTTCAGATGCCTCCAGCTTTGTTTTTCTTTTTCAAGATTGCTTTGATTATTCAGGGTGTTTTGTGGTCCCATACAAATTTTAGAATTGTTTGTCCTAGCTCATGAAAATGCTGGTGGTAATTTGATAAGGATTGCATTAAATGTGTAGATTCCTTTTGGTAATGTAGACATTTTAACAATATTTATTCTTTCAATCCATGAGAATAGAATGTTTTTCCATTTCTTTATGTCATCTTCAATTTCTTTCAACAGTGTTGTATAGTTTTCAGAGTACAGATCATTTACCTCTTTGGTTAGGTTCATTCCTAAGTACGTTATTGTGTTTGATGCAGTTGTAAATAGGACTGATTCGTTCATTTCTCTTTCTGCTGCTTCATTATTAATATATAGAAATGCAACAGATGTCTGTATATTGGTTTTGTATCCTTTGATTTAACTGAAATTGTGTATCACTTCCAGCAATTTTTTTGGTGGAATCTTTTGGGTTTTCAATATAGAGTATCATGTCTCCTGCAAATGCTAAAATTTCACTTATCCCTTGCCCGTTTGGAAGCCTTTCGTATCTTTTTGTTGTCTGATTGCTGTGGCTAGGACCTCCAGTACTATGTTATATAGTAATGCTGAAAATGGACATCCCTGTCTTGTTTCTAACTCTAGAGGAAAAGCTCTCATTTTCCCCATTGAAGATGATATTAGCTGTGTGTTTTTCATAGTCTTTATTATGTTGAGGTGTATTCCTTCTACACCTACTTTGTGGAGGATTTTTATCATGAATGGATGCTCTACTTTGTCAAATGCTTTTTCTGAATGTATTGAGAGGATCATATGGTTCTTTGCCTTTCGTTTATTAATGTGGTGTATGACGTTGATTGATTTTAGAATATTGAATAACTCAGTGCACCTGGGTGGCTCAGTTAAGCATCTGTCTTCAGCTCAGGTCATGATCTTGGGGTCCTGGGATCGAGCCCCATGTTGGGCTCTCTGCTTGGCAGGGAGTCTGCTTCTTCCTCGCCCCCTAAGCTCACACTCTCTCCCTCAAATAAATAAAATATTTTTTAAAAATGGAATATTGAACAACTCTTGCAGCCCCAGAATAAATCCCACCAATCATGGTGAGTGACTCTTTTAATGTACTGTTGGATTTGATTTGCTAGTATCTTGTTGAGAATTTTTGCATCCATGTTCATCCAGGATATTGGCCTGTACCTCTCTTTTTTACTGGAGTCTATATTTGGTTTGGAGATTATAGTAATGCTGGCCTCACAGAATGAGTTTCAAAGTTTTCCTTCCATTTCCATTTTTTTTAATATTTGGAGAAGAATAGGTATTAACTCTTCTTTAAATGTTTGGTAGAGTTTGCCTATGAAATCATCTGGACTTGGAATTTTGTTTGTTAGGGGTGTTTTGATTACTGGCTCAATTTTTTTCTTTTTTATGTTATGTTAGTCACCATACACTACATCATTAGTTTTTGATGTAGTGTTCCATGATTCATTGTTTGCTTATAATATCCAGCGCTCATGCAATACGTGCCCTCCTTAATACCCACCACCGTGCTAACCCATACCTTCACCCCCCTCCCCGCTAAAACCCTCAGTTTGTTTCTCGGAGTCCATAGTCTCTCATGGTTCATCTCTCCCTCCGATTTCCCCCCCTTCATTTTTCCCTTCCTTCTCCTAATGTCCTCCACTCTATTCCTGATGTTCCACAAATAAGTGGAACCATATAATAATTGACTTTCTCTGCTTGACTTATTTCACTTAGCATTATCTCCAGTCCCATTCATGTTGATATAAAAGTTGGATATTCATCCTTTCTGATGGCTGAGTACTATTCCATTGTGTATATGGACCACATCTTCTTTATCCATTCATCTGTTGAAGGGCATCTCAGCTCTTTCCACAGTTTGGCTATTGTGGACATTGCTGCTATGAACATTGGGGTGCATGTGGCCCTTCTTTTCACTGCCTCTGTGTCTTTGGGGTAAATACCCAGGAGTGCAATTGCTGGGTCATAGGGTAGCTCTATTTTTAATTTTTTGAGGCACCTCCACACTGTTTTCCAAAGTGGCTGCACCAACTTGCATTCCCACCAACATTGTAAAAGGGTTCCCCTTACTCCACAACCTCTCCAACATTTGTTGTTTCTTTCTCTATTTTTGCCATTCTAACTGGTGTAAGGTGGTATCTCAATGTGGTTTTGATTTGAATTTCCTTGATGGCTAATGATGATGAACATTTTTTTAAATTTAATTTAATTTTGTTATGTTATGTTAGTCACCATACAGTACTTCATTAGTTTTTGATGTAGTGTTCCATGATTCATTGTTTGCATATAACACCCAGTGCTCCATGCAGTACGTGCCCTCCTTACCTTAATGCCCATCACCGGGCTAACCCATCCCCCCTTCCTCCTCCCCTCTAAAACCCTCAGTTTGTTTCTCAGAGTCCATAGTCTCTCATGGTTCATCTCTCCCTCCGATTTCCCTCCCTTCATCTTTCCCTTCCTTCTCCTAATGTCCCCCCTGCTATTCCTTACGTTCCACAAATAAGTGAAACCATATGACAATTGACTTTCTCTGCTTGACTTATTTCACTTAGCATAATCTCCTCCAGTCCCATCCAAGTCGATGTAAAAATTGGGTATTCATCCTTTCTGATGGCTAAGTAATATTCCATTGTGTACATGGACCACATCTTCTTTATCCATTCATCTGCTGAAGGGCATCTCAGCTCTTTCCACAGTTTGGCTATTGCGGACATTGCTGCTATGAACACTGGGGTGCATATGGTCCTTCTTTTCACTACAGCATGGTACTGGCACAAAAACAGACACATAGACCAATGGAACAGAATAGAGAACCCAGATATGGACCCTCAACTCTATAATCTTTGACAAAGCAGGAAAAAATATGCAATGGAAAAAAGACAGTCTCTTCAATAAATGGTGCTGGGAAAATTGGACATCCACACGCATAAGAATGAAACTCGACCATTCCCTAACACCATACCAAAGATAAACTCAAAATGGATGAAAGACCTCAATGTGAGACAATAATCCATAAAAATCCTGGAGGAGAACATAGGCAGTAACCTCTTTGACATTGGCCACAGCAACTTCTTTCAAGATACATCTCCAAAGGCAAGTGAAAAAAAGCAAGAATGAACTTTTGGGACTTCATCAAGATAAAAAGCTTCTACACAGCAAAGGAAACAGTCAACAAAACAAAGAGGCAACCCACAGAATGGGAGAAGATATTTGCAAAGGACACTACAGACAAAGGGCTGGCATCCAAGATCTATAAAGAACTTCTCAAACTCAACACCCAAAAAACAAATAATCAAATCAAAAAATGGGCAGAAGACATGAACAGACACTTCTCAAAGAAGACATACAAATGGCTAACAGACACATGAAAAAGTGTTCATCATCATTAGCCATCAGGGAAATTCAAATCAAAACCACATTGAGATACCACCTTACACCAGTTAGAATGGCAAAAATGGACAAGGCCAGAAACAACGAATGTTGGAGAGGTTGTGGAGAAAGGGGAACCCTCTTACACTGTTGGTGGGAATGAAAGTTGGTGCAGCCACTTTGGAAAACAGTGTGGAGGTGCCTCAAAAAATTAAAAATAGAGCTACCCTATGACCCAGCAATTGCACTCCTGGGTATGAACATTTTTTCATGTGTCTGTTAGCCATTTGTATCGATTACTGACTCTATTTCTTTTCAGTTATTGATCTGCTCACATTTCCCATTTCTTCCTGTTTCGGTTTTGGCACTTTATATGTTTCTAGGAATTTTTCCATTTCTTCTAGGTGATCCAATTTTTTGGCATACAGTTTCTCATAATATTTTCTTAGAATTGTTTGTATTTCTGTGGTGTTGGTTGTTATTTCTTCTCTCTCATTTCTGATTTTATTTATCTGGGTCCTTTCTCTTTTCTTTTTGATCATCAGTCTGACTAGGGGGTTATCAATTTTATTAATTTTTTCAGAGAACCACCTCCTGGGTTCATTGATCTGTTCTACTATGTTTTTAGTTTCTATATCATTTATTTCTGCTCTAATCTTTATTATTTTCCTTCTAGTGGCTTTGTTGGTTGTTCTTTTTCTATCTCCTTTAGGTGTAAGTTTGGGTTGTTTATTTGAGAATTTTCTTGCTTCTTGAGGCAGGCCTGTATTGCTATATGCTTCCCTTGTAGGGCTGCTTTCAGCTACATCCCTAAGATGCTTAGGGATGCTTAGGCTGCATCCCTAAGGTTTTGGACCATCATGTTTCATTTTCATTTATTTCCATGTATTTTTTATTTCTTCTTTGTTTTCCTGGTTAGTAGCTTGTTGTTTAACCTCCACATATTTGTGGTCTTTCCACATTTTTTTTCTCCTGCTTGACATCAAGTTTCAAAGCATTGTGCTCAGAAAATATGTATGGTATGATCTCAATCTCTTTGTACTTATTGAGGCCTGATTTGTGACCTAGTATGTGATCTATTCTGGAATATGTCCCATGTGCACAAAAAGAATGTGTATTCTGGGCGCCTGGGTGGCTCAGTCGTTAAGCGTCTGCCTTCGGCTCAGGTCATGATCCCAGGTTCCTGGGATCGAGTCCCACATCGGGCTCCCTGCTCCGCGGGAAGCCTGCTTCTCCCTCTCCCACTCCCCCTGCTTATGTTCCTGCTCTCGCTATCTCTCTCTGTCAAATAAATAAAATTTAAAAAAAAAGAAAAGAAAAGAATGTGTATTCTGCTGCTGTAGGATGGAATATTCTGAATTTGTCTGTTAAGTCCATCTGGTCCAGTGTGTCATTGAAAGCCATTGTTTCCTTGTTAATGTTCTGCTTAGATGACTTGTCCATTCATGTAAGTGGGGTGTTAAAGTCCCCTGCTATTATTGTATTATTGTCCATGAGGTCCTTTATGTTTGTTGCTACTTGTTTTATATATTTGGGTGCTGCCATGTTGGGCACATAAATATTTACAATTGTAAGATCTTGTTGCATTGCCCCCTATATTATGATATAATGCCCTTCTACATCTCTTGTTACAGTCTTTGACTTAAAATCTAATTTTTCCAATATAAGTATTGCTCCTCTGGCTTTCTTTTGACATCCATTTGCATGATAAATGTTTCTCCATCATCTCACTTTCTTTTCTTTTTTAAGATTTTATTTATTTATTTGTTAGAGAGAGAGCTCACAAGCAGGGGTAGCAGCAGGGAGAAGAAGCCGCAGGCAGAGGGAGACACCAGCAGAGGGAGACGCAGGCTTCCTGATGAGCAAGGAGCCCGATGTGACACTCGATCCCAGGACCCTGGGATCATGACCTGAACCGAAGGCACATGCTTAACTGACTGAGGCACCCAGGCGCCCCTCCATCATCTCACTTTCAATAAGAGTGATCTTTAGGTCTAATAGGAGTCTCTTGTGGGCAGCATACACATGGGTCTTGTTTTTTTATCCATTCTGACAACCTATGTCTTTTCATTGGAGCATTTAGACAATTTACATTCAGAGTAATTATTGATAGATATTTTTTAGTGCCATTTGATTACCTGTTTTGTCCTTCTTTCAGGAGATGGTCTCTGTCCATCTCTTGTCTTTGTCACTTTTGATCTTTCCTTTCCACTCAAAGAGTCCCCTTTCATATTTCTTGCAGGGCTGGTTTAGTGGTCACAAACTCATTTAGTTTTTGTTTGTCCAGGAAACTCTTTATCTCTTCTATTCTGAATGATAACCTGGTAGAATAGAGCAATCTTGGCTGGAGATTTGTTCTATTCGGCACGTTGAATATATCATGCCACCTTCTTCTGGCCTGCCAAGTTTCTGTGGACAGATATGCTGCTAACCTCACGGGTCTTCCCTTGTAAGTTAGGGGCTTCTTTTGTCTTGCTGCTTTTAAGAGTTTTTTCCTTATTGCCATATTTTTCCAATTTACTTACAATATATCCTGGTGTTGACCTGCTTTTGTTCACATTGATGGAAGTTCTCTATGCCTCCTGGATTTGGATGTCTGTTTCCTTCCCCAGATTAGGGAAGTTTTCAGCTATTACTTCCTCAAATTTTCTACCTCCTTTTCTCTCTCTTCTTCTGGGACTCATATGATATGAATGTTATTATGTTTGATGGAATCACTGAGTTCCCTAAGTCTATTCTTCTGTTGCATAATTCTTCTTTCTCTTTTGTTTAGCTTCATTATTTTCCACTATTTTGTCTTCTATGTCACTTATTCATACCGCAGATTCTTCTATCCTTCTGTTCATTGCATCAAGCCTGTTTCAAAACTCAGTTATTGCATTTTTCATTTGTGATTGATCATTTTTAACTCTCTTATCTATGTGCTAAGAGTCTCCAAGGTGTCTTCTTTGTCTTTATTAAGCCCAGCGAGTATCCATATAACTGTTGCTTTAAATTCTCCACCAGGCATGTTCCTTCCATCTGTTTCATTTTGATCTCTGTCCATGACCTTATCTTGTTCTTTCTTTTGGGATGAATTCCTTTGTCTTGGCTTTTTTTTTTTTTTAAGTCTCTGCCTTCTTCTCTGTGTTAGGAAAGCCAGTTATGTTTCCTGCTCCTGAGAGTAATGGTTTTCTGAAGAGGCCATATAGTGTCCAGGGCCTGGCACTTCAGGGATTGTCTCTGGTGCTGCTGCATCCACTCTGCTGTTGTGTTTTGGCTGCTCTATCCTTCAGATCAGTCATCTGCAGATGCTCTCCTTTTCTGCAGTGGGGAGTGTTTGGTCCTTGGCCAGAATGTGGTGAGTTTTAAGGAAGTATGCTCTGGTCTGCTTGTTAAATGTGACCAGATACTACTTGCACTAGAACTGAAACCCTGCAGAACTCTCTGGTCAGGAGACATGCTGTGGACAGGGGCCTGCACTGGTCTGCTGGGGGACAGTCTCACTGCACTGGGACTGAGACAAGCTTAATTGAGAAGGGCAGTCACACTAGATGCAGTGTCATGGGACCTTGTGTAAGTAGGCTGGGAAGCCAGTTAATGGCTGAACAGTTTTCTGCAGGTGGATCTGTATTTATGCTGAGGGGCAGGGGAGGGAAATGGTGCTAGCAGGCTCCTTTGTGCCCAGAGAGGCACCTCCATGAACACTAGTTCTCAGGGACTCCTCCAGGAAGAGTGAATAGTCTCCTCACTGTGTGCCCCAAGCACTATCCAGATGGCTATTTCCACATTGTCTGCCCCACCCCACCCCACCCCCGCCAGGGATGTTTGCCTGCCTTCTCTTCAAGATCAGGGCTCTATCCCAGCCAAGCCAACCAAACTTTAAAACTTCAGGCTTTAAACCCTGCTGGTTGCAGTAATGCACAAAAATCAGCCCCTCTTATTTTCCCAGCCAATTGCTTTTTGGGATTTTCTCCTTGTACATGCCCCTGTCTGTTCCCATCTCTCTCCTTTCTCCACAACCACAGCTCCTTTCCCTCCACAGAACCTACAATCTGTTTCTTTCCTAAACCACGTCTCCACACTTCCTACCTTCTTCAATATGACTCCTTCTCCCACTTTAGTTGTGGAGTTTGTTCTGTCTGGCTTTTGGTTAATTTCTGAGGTATTTAGAATGATTTGAGAGTTATCTAGTTGTGTGCAAGGGATGAGACAAGCCTAGGGCCCTCCAACTACACCTCCATCATAGCTATCCCCTAAAGCGTCTTTGATATCCATAATATTCACCAACCAGAATGAACCACACCTAAGTTTCCATTGAAGACCTCAATCAAAGATCATTGTACAGTGAGGTCTGGTCTCTTCTTCATTCCAGGATGATTTTCCTATTGTTTTTCTGCTCTCTATTTCATTTATTTCTACTCTGATCTTTGCTATTTCCTTCTGTCTGCTAACATTGAGTTTAGTTGGCTCTTTTCAGTTGTTTGAGGATTAAAGTTAGGTTATTTATTTGAGATTTTTTTCTTAATGTAGGTTTTTATTCCTGAAAAGTTCCCCTTAGATTGCTTTTCCGGTATCTCATACATTTTGGTAATTAGTGTTTGTATTTTCATTTTTTCAAGGTATTTCTTGATTTCCCTTTGATGTCTTCTTTCACCCATTGGTTTTGGGGGAGTGTGTTGTTTAATTTTGACATATTTGTGCATTTTCCAGCTTTCTTATGGTTATTGATATTTAGTCTTATGCCATTGTGATAAACAAAAATAGCTACTTGCATGAGTTCAATCCTCTGAAATTTCCTAGGGCTTGTTCTGTAAATTATCTTGGGATCTATCCTAGACAATGTTCCTGGTGTGCTTGACAAGAATGTGTATTCTGCTGCTGTTGGATGAAATGTTCCATGAATATCTGTGAAATTTTTTAGTCTAAAGTATAGTTTGTATCTAATATTTCCTTATAATTTTCTGTCAGAATGATTTATCCATTGTTAATATTATAATATTAAAGTCCCTACTATTAAATTGTTGTCATTTCTCCCTTCATACCTGTTAGTATTTGCTTAATATATTTAGGTACTCTCATGTTGGATCCCATATGTTTACCATTATTGTATCTTTTTGATGAATTGACCGCTGTATTAAATAAAGTTTTTGTCTCTTGTGACCATTTTTGGCTAAAAGTCTATTTTCTCTGAGATAGGTACAGCTACACATCACTCTCAAACACTTTACAAAGAACTTGCACCAGTCCTCCTCAAACTCTTCAAAGAAATTGAACAGGAAAGATGTTCTTACCTCATTTCACAAGATTAGCATTATCCTGATATCAAACATAGAAAAATACTACAGAGAAAAAATAAAGAAAGAAACCTATAGACCAGTATCTTTGGCCAATATAGATGCAAAATTTCTCAACAAAATATTAGCAAACCAAATTCAGCAGCACATGGAAAGGTATAAACACCACGATCAAGAGGGATTTATAGCAGGGACACAGGATGAGCCAACTGCACAAATCAATAGATGCCATGCACCACATTAGTAGAATGAAAGATAAAAACCATATGATTTTCTCAATAGATGCAGAAAAGCATTTAACAAAACACAACATCTTTTCATGGTAAACACGCTCAACAAATTAGATGTAGAAGGAATGTGCCTCCACGTAATAAAGGCCATATAGGACAAACCCATGGCTAACATACTCAATGGCAAAAGGTTGGAAGCTTTTCCTCTAAGATCAGAAGTAAGACAAGGATGCCAGCCTTTCCTACTGTTCCACAACACGGACTGGAACTCCTAGCCTCGACAGTTAAGCAAGAAAGGAAATAAATGGCATCCAAATAAAAAAAATGAAGTATAATCATCTTTGTTTGGAAATGATATGATCTTATATAGAGAAAATCCTAGACACCACCAACACACTGTTAGAACTCATCAACAAGTTTAGTAAAGTTGCAGAATAGAAACTCAACATACAGAAATGAGTTGACTTTCTACACAATAACAACAAAATATGGGAAAAGATTTGTTTAATCCTGCTCACAGGAGCATCAAAAACAATAAAACACTTAGGAATGAATTTAACCAAGGAAGCAAAAGATCTGTACACTTCAAACTACAAGATTCTGATGAACGAAATTGAAGAAGCATTAAGATATCCTGTGTTCATGAATTGAAAGAATTAAAACTGCTAAAATGTCCACAATACTCAAACCCATTATAGATTCAATGCAATCCCTATAAAATTTGACTGGCCTTTTTCACAGATGGAGAAAAAAACTATCTAAAATTTGTGTGGAGCCACAAAAGTCCCCAATTGACAAAGCCACTATGACACCAGAACAAAGCAGGTGGCATCCCACTTCATGTTTCAAACTATATTATAAAACTCTAGTAGTCAAACATTATGGTACTGGCTGAAGAAACAGACATAAACACCAAAGGAACTGAATGAATAGCCCAGAAATAACCCACCCATATACACACAACTGAATTTGACAAGAGAGTCAAGAATATTCATGAGGAAACATAGTCCCCTTAATAAACAGTCCTGGGAAAACTGGATAACTACATACAGATAAATGAAATTCGAACTCTATATTACATGATTCACAAAGATTAACCTGAAATGGAATAAGATGTAAACATAAGACCTGAAATTGTAAAACTCCTAGAATACAACATAGGGAAAATGATTCTTGACATTGGAGGTGTTGACAGTTACCAAATGAGGGTGTTCTAGCATTATCCTATCTACTAACACAGTCCACTCTCTGTGATCTAAATTTCAATGCAGAGACTGAAAGAATGGCACTTCTATGTTTTTTAACTTATATGTTTCTATTATGACAGCACAAAGGGTATAGTTTGTTCCATGGAGCTCCTGAGTGGTACAAGATTCTACCAATAAGATACTCTCACCAACTTCAGGTAAGTGGCTTTTTCTATTCATTGTGACTTACAGGAATAAACTGTTGTCACATACACTTGGGTATATTTCTACATATTTCAGAAAATATTGGAAATACACCATTAATAAGCCTGTCACTTTGAAGTAGTACAAGCTACAGGAAACATATTCTCTTCTACTATTCATCTTCGCAAAAGGATTAAGACATTGATCTAAAAGAGATTGCATGTGGAGTACATGCTTTGTACATGTTCATATCTGTATATGCATAATAATATATTAATATATATGCTGCTTCAAACTAAATACAAACTTAAATGTAACATGTTGTGGTGCAATATGAGGAGAAACATTCTTTGGGAAGGACAGGATGGATTTTCCATGAAGGGTGTGTAACCTGAGAGAGGTTGAGTTCATGAGAAAAATGACACACTGTTAGTCAAGATGCTGCCTGTAAATACATTGAAACAGAGTTCTAATTTCCACAGATAAATTAATGAAGACGTTTTCCCAAAAGAATCTTGCAAAACTATTTCAATGTTTCCAAATGCTTGAAATGGGGGCTTAAAAATAGGTGGAAAGCACTCTTTCTGACCTGATACCACAGAATCAGGATGGGGCCGGGGTGGGGGCTGGGGTCCAGGATCTCCTAAGAAAGGCTTTGACAACTGACTGTGACATCCCACTGACTGTGAGGATCGCAAATAACCCAGTCATTAGACATGTCCAGGATGCTTCACTGAGACTAAAGACACAGGTACAACAACTGAACAACTTCATTCTCGAAAGAAGTTAAAAAAAACTATCCACAGAAATGTTGCCTAATCAGAAGAACTTACACTTCTTAAAGACTGCATAGATTTCTATCAGTTCAGAATGGTTAAAGTATTAAGGAGGGCACGTACTCATGGAGCACTGGGTGTTATACGCAAACAATGAATCATGGAACACTACACCAAAACAAATTATGTAATATATGGTGATTAACATAACAATAAAAAATTTTAAAAAAACCTAATGATGTAATGTATGATGATCATCATAACATAATAAAATTAAATTAAAAAAATAAAAATAAATCCACCCATCAGTGTAAATCAATGGAATTACATTTTTAAAAAGGAGCAAGTGTAGAAGCCCAGGGCAGATCCCCAAACGGGCCTCAAGGGCATATTGCTTGTTCTGAATGGAAGCTACTTGAGAAAGAGCAGGTGCAAGGACATCACACCCTCCTCTGTCCCCCTGAAAGCAGGAAACAAATCTTCCCTATTCAAGGCACCCTCCCAGGAATGAGAAGTAAAAACCATCCTTATCACCAGAGGTAGGGACATGAGAGTTGACAAAGCTGTAGAAATAAGCCTTGCTACTTTTTTACGAATCTACTGCCTCAGCCCAAATTCCACTTAGAATGCCTTCCCAACTAAAGCTCCCGAACACCTGTTTTCTTTATCCTGACAATTCCCCACACATTTCTTGTCTCTGTGTAAAAGGTATAAAAATTGCCTGCCTTGGTCATTTCTTTGGGTCTCAATTTCATTATTGGGCCTCCATGTGCAGGTAATAAATCTTTGGCTCTCCTGTTAACTCTGCTGGAAGGATCCTGGGGGGAGAAGGAAATGTGTCCCTCCCCAGAGCAAGTGTCCTGTCCCTAAGGCCACCTCAGGGACCCCATCCCCTGACCGCTCTGATCAGCAGTCATTCATCCTCATTTCTGCATTTACACAGAGCCTACCTTCCCAGCAAACCACATTTCCATACAGAGTGGTTCCCAGATTCTGCACAGCCAGGTCTGAAATACACTACAGTACCACAATGATGAAAGAAAGCTCTCACCTGTATTATAAAACAAGCATTCAAAAATAAGTCACCTACAAAAGAAAGAGTTCACAGGAATCTATAACCTGTTCCTCCCTCCTCAGTGAGCCTGGACAAAGCAGAACTCTAGCAAAGAGTAACTGTGAAATGCACAGACTACAAGATACATGAGGGTCTTACAGGGGTGGCTCTATTCTGATTACTGACCTAGTAGTGATTTCAGCATGATGTCGAGGGTCTGGTTAGAACCAACACTCTACATGCTGCAGATATGTTACCAAACAACAGTCCTAAAGCCAGAACAGGGTTACAAAGTTAGGGACACATAATCTGAGAATCCCCCAAGCCTCTCTGTGCTGACTTGTACCACAGAAGAGATGGTAGGGAGATGGATTACATAGGTGATGGCAAACAAGGAGTATATCTGTGATGACAGAAGTGTTGAATCACTATACTGAACACTAGAAACTAATGTAACACTGTAGGTTAACTATATTGGAATTAAAATAAAAATTTAATTAAAAAAACTAAAATAAAATGAATAAGGTAATTTCAAAAAAATTTTTGACCAAAAAAGTATTGTGTTTCAAAACTAAGGGAAAACCTACTGAACGGGATAAGATATCTGCAAATGACATATCTGATCAAGAGTTAGTATCCAAAATACATAAATTTCTTATACATACAACACCCCCCAAAAATATTTTAAAAACTGTTCAAAAGACATAAACAGACATTTCTCCAAAAAAGACATACAGATACATGGAAAGATGCTCAACATCACTGATCATCACTAATCACCTGAAACTAATTAACAATGTATATTAACTATACTTGAATTAAAATAAAAACTTAATTGGGGGGCCTAGGTAGTTCAGTAGGTTAAGCATCTGACTCTTGATATCATCTCAGGTCATGATCCCAGGGTCATGAGATCGAGCCCCGCATCAGGCTCAGTGGTGGGCATGGAGGAGAACCTGCTTAAGATGATCTCTTCCTTGAGAAGGGCATAAGGTATATTGGAGCAAATTATAGCAGAGAACTTCCTTCTCTGGGGAAGGAAACAGGCATCCAGGTGCAGAAGGCATAGAGAACCCCCCTCAAAATCAATAAAAATAGGTCAACACCACAACATATAATATTGAAACTTGCAAATCTCAGAGACAAAGAGAAAAATCCTAAAAGCAGCTCAGGAGAAAAGGTCTGTAATCTACAAGTATAGAAACATTAGACTGACAGCAGACCAGTCCACATGACCTGGAAGGCCAGAAAGGACTGGCATGATATGTTCAGTGTGATAAATGAGAAAAATATGCAGCCAAGAATACCTTATCCAGCAAGACTGTCATTCAGTATAGAAGGGGTGATAAAAAGCTTCCAGAAATAGAAACTAAAAGAATCTGTGATCACTAAACCAGCCCTACAAGAAATATTAAAAGGGATCCTCCAAGCAAAGGGAGAGACAAAAGTAACATGGAACAGAGACAATCTACAGAAACAGTGACTTTACATGTAATACAATGGCACTAAACTCATAATATTCAATAGTTACTCTGTCAATGGGCTAAATGTCCCAATCAAAAGACATAGGGTATCAGATTGGATAAAAAAGCAGGACCCATCCTTATGCAGTCTGCAAGAGACTCATTTTAGACCCAAAGACAGCTCCAGATTTAAAGTGAGGGGATGGAAAACCATTTATCATGCTAATGGACACCAAAAGAAAGCTGGGGTAGCAATCCTTATGTAAGACAATTTAGATTTTAAATCAAAGACTGTAATAAGTGATGAGGAACGACACTATATCATACTTAGAGGGTCTATCCAACAAGATCTAACAATTTTAAATATCTATGCCCCTAACATGGGAGAAGCCAATTAATAACAAAATCAAAGAAACACATAGACAATAATACAATAATAGTAGTGTATTTTAACACCCCCCTCACTGAAATGGACAGATCATCTAAGCAAAACATCAACAAGGAAATAAAGGCTTTAAATGACACACTGGACCAGATGGACTTCACAGACATATTCAGAACATTCCATCCCAAAGCAACAAAATACACATTCTTCTCTAATGCACATGGAACATTCTCCAGAATAGATCACATCCTGGGCCAAAAATCAGGTCTCAACCGGTACCAAAAGATTGGGATCATTCCCTGAATATTTTCAGACCACAATGCTTTGAAACTAGAACTCAATCACAAGAGGAAAATTGGAAAGAACTCAAATACATGGAGGCTAACGAGCATCCTACTAAAGAATGAATGGGTCAACCAGGAAATTAAAGAAGAATTAAAAAAAATTGGGGATAAACAGTATTACAAAACTGTTTTTCTACTGGCATACATGAAGTATTACTACGGTGTCAAGATATATCCCAGGTGTTGATTTCAAGTGGGAATATTATTATGTTGCTAGTGATACAGAGAGAACCTTACCATGTGCATAATCTCCCCTGGCTGTCATTTCCAGCCTCCAAATGCTGTCTCTATACAAAGATCACTTGTCATAAGCATGACCAGCTCAGGGGGTTCAAGGCCCTGGGGGATGCTGGTTAGCTGTCAGGATAGGGAACAGTACATTTGTTATGCCTGTGTCCAGTCCAAGACACAAACACATTTACCTGCACTGGGCTACATGTTGGGAAAACCTACCAAAACTCAGAAATATTTCTTTGAAGATGGCATTGTCAAAGCTCCAAGCTCCATAGGACAATACACTGTTTGTGACAATACACATGTACAAAAACCCAGATCCACACCCCAAAACACATTTATGTGCAAACTGAGTCTGAGTTAAGATTTAAGAGCTAAAATGTCAGATTCAATTGTTCTGGCTCGGATGTTCATATATATTACTCATAATTCAGAACTGTATGTCATTTTGTTCATAATGAGATGACTATTCATAAAATTAGACATATGGAGATATTTAATAATTAATGTATATTTTATTTTTTCTTTCAAATTTCTCCTGGCAAATCTGGTAAACTGCACAGAACATTGGATGTCCTGGGAAATAGATAATTTCCCATAGTTTTATAACCCCTGCATTCAAATTGTATGGGGCCTTTGGTAGATTTGAGATACAAAAGCACTGGTCAGTTGATATCTCAATCAAAGAACTATAAAATGGTATGAAGAGAGAATCTAAGTGTATATTACCCTTTGAAACCTTTCCTGTATTACTGCAGATAAAAAGTGTAGAATACAAAATAGGATATGATAATGTCCTCAAAAGTCATTTTTAACTAATGGGGTGGTTCACAAGCTCAAAATAACCAACTTGCAGACCTCACGTTAGTGCCTCTCTGGCTATGGCATAATTACAAAAAAGCACCACCTCTTGTGTTACCAGCTGATGCTTCCCATGTCTCCCTCCCCCTTCTGTAATATATAGGCTACATAAAAACACTCACACTGGCGATGTCACAGTACGGCCTGATTTCTAATGGCTTTGTCAGAATTGATGTTACCAAGTTTTTCTTTGACGTAAAAGTTTGTTTTACCAACAGTTGCCCACCTCCTTCTGCAAAAAAGCTGTGATTCAGTCAACCTATGAACCTTGTCATAGGGCCATGATCACAATGCAAGAATAAGTGAGATGCCTCCAAGAATTGCTAGAAAATCCTAAAACATGAATATTTCTTACACTATTTCAGTGGTTCATATTCTTATTTTTCCTATGCCTTTATGGTATGAGTGTAAAGATCTTCTTGCAAGGAGAAAGGGAGAAGTATTCCCAATGGGGGGGAAGAAATAAGAAAAACCTGGGGAGCTTTTTTATAATAATGATTCATATGCTCTAGGAACACAATATCAGCATCTCTGGAGGCTGCATGAACCATGGACATAGATTTTGAAAACTCACTTGCATAAAAGAATCAGGTAAGGAAATTCCCTTGAGTTGTCAAGAAAAATTTTGGATGACACAGGGAGGGCACAAAAATTTTAATGGCTCTGGCACAGAAAGTCTTCCATCAAAGGGTCTTCCCATGGGATGCCTGGGTAGCTCAGTCAGTTAATTGTCCAACTCTTGATTTTGGCTCAGGTCACGATCTCAGGGTCATGGGATCGAGCCCCACGTTGAGCTCTGTGCTCATCACGGAGTTTGCTTGTCCCTCTCTGTCTATACCTCCCCCCATTCTCTCTCTCTAAAATAAATAAAAACTAGAAATCCCACCATTTCAAGTGGGAATATTATTATGTTGCTAGTGATACAGAGAGAACCTTACCATGTGCATAATCTCCCCTGGCTGTCATTTCCAGCCTCCAAATGCTGTCTCTATACAAAGATCACTTGTCATAAGCATGACCAGCTCAGGGGATTCAAGGCCCTGGGGGATGCTGGTTAGCTGTCAGGATAGGGAACAGTACATTTGTTATGCCTGTGTCCAGTCCAAGACACAAACACATTTACCTGCACTGGGCTACATGTTGGGAAAACCTACCAAAACTCAGAAATATTTCTTTGAAGATGGCATTGTCAAAGCTCCAAGCTCCATAGGACAATACACTGTTTGTGACAATACACATGTACAAAAACCCAGATCCATACCCCAAAACACATTTATGTGCAAACTGAGTCTGAGTTAAGATTTAAGAGCTAAAATGTCAGATTCAATTGTTCTGGCTCGGATGTTCATATATATTACTCATAATTCAGAACTGTATGTCATTTTGTTCATAATGAGATGACTATTCATAAAATTAGACATATGGAGATATTTAATAATTAATGTATATTTTATTTTTTCTTTCAAATTTCTCCTGGCAAATCTGGTAAACTGCACAGAACATTGGATGTCCTGGGAAATAGATAATTTCCCATAGTTTTATAACCCCTGCATTCAAACCCCTGCACCCACTAGAAAATCTAAAATAAATAAAAAAATTAAAAAAAATTTTAAAAGGGGGGGGTCTTCTCCGCCCAGTCATGTGCAGTCATGGCCCCTCCAAAGCACCTTCTTCATTGCTCCCGTTACATCCTTATTCTTCAGCGTATATATGACGGGGTTGACCATGGGGGTGATGATGGTGTAGAACAGAGAAATGAACTTGCCCTGATCCTGGGAGTGGTTGTTGCTGGGCTGGAGGTAAGCATAGATGGCCGTGCCATAGAACAGGGAGACCACTGTGATATGGGACCCACATGTCCCAAATGCTTTCCTCTGCCCTGTAGATGACTTTATTCTTAAGACTGCCCTGACAATCTGACCATAGGAAACTGTGATTAATGCCACAGGAATGAAAAGAAAGATCACGCTGACGAAGAACATCTCAGACTCATACACAGTGGTGTCAGCACAGGCAAGCTTGAGCAGTGGGGGGACCTCACAAAAGAAGTGATCTAGTTTATTTCTCCCACAAAGTGGGACAAGGAAGATGAGCACTGTCTGCAAGGAGGAATTGGCAAAACCAAGAGACCATGATGCAGAAGCCATGAGGGCACAGAGACGGGGGTGCATGATCACTGTGTACTGCAGGGGCTTGCAGATGGCTGCATAGCGGTCCAATGCCATGACCCCTAAGAGAATGCATTCTGTGCCTCCCAACCCTAGAGCAACAAACAGCTGAGCCACACAGCCACCAAAGGAGATAGACTTGTCTGCTCCCCTGAGATGCACCAGGAGCTGCGGGACAGTGCTGGTCGTGTAACACAGGTCCAGAAAGCTTAGGTTGGAGAGGAAAAAGTACATGGGAGTCTGAAGATGTGGGTCCAGGTGGGACAAGGCAATGATGGCGGTGTTTCCCAGCAGAGTGAACAGATAGAAGACCAGA
Organism: Eumetopias jubatus; assembly: GCF_037043125.1. Taxonomy (NCBI): domain Eukaryota; kingdom Metazoa; phylum Chordata; class Mammalia; order Carnivora; family Otariidae; genus Eumetopias; species Eumetopias jubatus. Next base: position 147,156,596 of record NW_028274812.1, read on the forward strand.
AGAACCACAAAGAGGACTAGCTCCAGTTGAGGCCGGTCAGAGAAACCCAGCAGGATAAACCCAGTGAAAGAACTGCCATTTTTCTGTTCCATCCTCTGTTAGCACATGTTTCCTGCAGGACCAAGCATTTAGCAATTTTTAAAAGAAATCTTCAAAAAAGAAATTACGGGGGGGTTGGATCTATCATGTTATAAGACACGGCCATGGGATATTATAAGTAACTATTTCAATAAATGACTGAAACTGACCTAGCTTATACCAGTTTAGTTCCACATTATCATGAAAAGTGAATCATTAATATGTAATATTAGAAAAATGAAATAATGGACCTTGTGTTGGCATCAGTCATAGGTATGAAAGGTCTTTCAGTCTGAGTTTAAAGAGACTTAAAGTGCTATAAGTATGTACATACATTGTAGAGAGAATGGGGGTGAGGGAAAAAGAGGGAGAGCAGTCAGGAAGGATCAGACAGAGATGCAGACCGAGGGAGAGACGTTATTGTAAATGTGTATCTCATGATAGTACACACCTGGATTTGCTCACACCTCAGTAGATTATAATACAAAATAAACTCAAAAATGCATTCAGATAGAGGAATTTATGATCTAGAATATACTTATACAAAGAATTTAATTACATTCAAAATATCTCAACTAGTCTGCATATAAAAATTTTGGCACAATTGTCTCTCTAAATAAGATATTATATTTAGGAAACCTACACTGGTTTTTCTTTTGTATGGGAGAAGACAATTACATACTCAGAGAGGACCTGAGAACACCACCATTCAATTACAGTGCTTAACTTTGCCTAAAGATGCTTAAAATTTACCGTATCAATTTATCAGGAACTCTGAAAATTCCCTGGCTGTGCATGTGCATGGTCAGGTGGAATAAGAACTCTAAAATTCAGTGGCCACCACACCTTCCTCTTCCTTCTGCAGATTTCTATTTCACACATTGCCAACTAGAATGGGTAAAATTCCTGAAAGAGGTAGGTTTATTCCCTATCAACATTCTAATCAGAATTGGCACTTTATGGCTGCCTGGGTGGCTCAGTCGGTGAAGCGTCTGACTCTTGATTTTGGCAGGTCATTA